>NC_057807.1:41571043-41735547 GCF_018294505.1 Triticum aestivum
TGTGTTAGCTAGCTAATTAATAGAGAGAAGTGTCCTCTCTTATCTCCGTGATTGGTCGACGCTACATACTATACGTATAGAGGGGACTAGACACACTAGCTAGTAAGAAAATGAAGGAAATAGAAGATCGTCATGAACATATGCATATAGAGAGAAGTGATATCGACCACCTCTCCTTCTCTGAGAGATTGGTCGAGCAACAAGTTCTCATATATCTATCCGACGCTACGTACTGGCTACATATATACAATATAAGTATCTCTTACAATATAATCTCCTAATTAATTAAAAACGAGCTGATCAAGGTCCACATGGTATTCTCCGTCTTTAGCGATCACGTGGTCAAGAAAGAATGCCGCCAATTCCTCTTGAATTCCTCACATATATACGATCTGGTGGTAGGAGTTCATCCTGCATCTGAAATATCTAATTTGAAGAAGGGGGTCAATACATATATATGAATAAATGAAACTAAACACAAATGATGGTAATAAAATAAAATTGTGAATATTATTATTTACGCACTTCATATTGTTTGTCAGAGTAGCCCCGCTCACAGGTCGTGTGGCGGATGGACTCGCAAATGTAGTATCCACAGTAATCATTCCCTTGTTCCTGCCACAACCACTTTACAAGAAATAGATCGAGGTCAATCAAACTGATAATTAGCAAGCATGCTGAATGGTATTGATGAAACTAGCGCTTGAATCACTAGGAGATGCGTGGAACATGCTACTATAGTACTTACTTTCGAGTGTCTAAATTGCAGCTTCTTCGGCAGTCCCGGAGTTTTTGAGGTGATTTTTTTTCTAAACCCTGCCAGCAAACTAAGAAAACAATTACTTGATATCAGGAAATGAACAAAGTTGCCGATATGGTGCGATAATGATCGATTTAACTTACTTCTCTAGAATTTCAGTCATGTCCGCATACTCCTTGGGATCTTTTCGTCTCGAGTCTAAGACGGTTACTAGTCCCTGCTCAAGCTTAATCTCTAGGAGAATATAGTGGAACCTGCGCACGCATGCATAACTCATCAATTACATTACTATAACCTCGACTAATAAGGAAAACCGAATATGCACAAGACAGTAACACTCACTTGAATTTGTAAGGGAAGAGTATTATAGCTTTGTTTTGATTTAATACAAACGATTGTAGCAGCTTGGCCTCGGTTTCTTTGTCCTGAGATTTAACCATATATGCATCTATGAGATTTGTGTTAATGAACCCAATATCACCGATTTGTTGTTTCTTCAATTCGGCGATCTTCAATCTGCATAATATAGTGAGGATAATTAAAAATACATGCAATGAAAGAGCTGACCTATATATAGAGACTTAATGACAGAAGTAGTACTGTACTTACATGCAGTAACAAGTGATCATTAATTTATCGAGGGGCTTTAGATTGAAAAACGCGAAGAACTCCTCAAATGGAACATTCAACAGTTGAATTCCAATGAGGTCATGCTCCTCTCTGACTCTCAGCGTCAAAATATTCATCCCCTCAGACTCTCTGCAGGTTTTCATGTACCAATCATGGAATCTGAACATCATCATTGGTAGAGATCTTTCATCTTTGATGAGGGGCTTCCCGTACACGTATTTGTGTTCGTCCACCTCCAAGAAATCATAATGTACATCGTCGGGCAGGTAATCTTCAAGATTGTTATAACCGGGCACCATCCCGCCCGAAACATTAGCGACGATATCACTAGACCCCTGGAGCAGGGGGAACGATTGGTTCGCTTGTTCGCCGAGCTGGGAAACTTTTTTCCCAGCTCGTCGTTGACCACCGATAGTACTTCCCGACCGCAACACTTCCACAAATGACTTTGTAAGAATGCGCTCATAGTTGCCTTTCGCCGGAGACTTTGGCGGTTTCTTCAGGGTAGCCAGAGTACCCTTCACTTTTACCGGATCTATCTTCTCCTCCGGAGGTGGATGTTTCTTTTCTTTGACCCCTTCAAAGAAGTTCTTCACTTCGGCTTGCACGATCTGCGTGTTTTCCTCCACGGTCCTCTCGTATGGTAACTTCTCTAGAGTCTTGAGAGAAGTTACGAATTTGTATTGCCTCCCGACTCTGGCTGTGCTGCTAGACGCCGGAGCAGGCGGAGCGGCTGCGGCTGCCTTTCCTTTCTTACGAGGCGGAGGAGAAGGACTACGACGCACCGGAGCGACGGCGGGTCTCTTGGTCCGCCCTTGTTGTCGAGGCGGAAAAGGAGGCTGGCTGCTTGGGCGCGCCGGCGCAGGCGGAGAAGGAGGCGGAGTGCCACCATCCGCCAGAGAAGGAGGCTGAGTGCCCTGATCACTCGCCGGAGGAGGAGGCGGATCGCCCTGAGTCGCTAGAGGAGGAGGAGGAGGTGGAGGCGTCCAATTCGGAAGGTTGATGAGCTCCTTCCGCCATAGGCATGGAGTCTTCAGAGAAGAACCCAGCCGAATCTCCCCTTCACCCATAGGGTGGTCAAGCTGAAGGTCCTCAAATCCGTCCATTATTTGATCCACCATCACCCTAGCATATCTTTCTGGAATCGGCTGGCCGTGGTAGCTTGCGCCAGGTTCATTAGGTATAACAGAGCTAACAGCCGCCTTGACTTTCAATGTCATCCATCACGTCATAAGGTGGCAATGTTGAGACTCTGTGATAGCATCCACGAGGTAGCTAGCAGGAGCCGTGAAGACAGGCTCCAGCTGCTGAGTCTTCTCAGTGGAAGCCATGCTGCTTCTCCGCTGAGATGGCGGGGTAGCTTCAGGAGAAGATTCGGCATGTCATTTGCTACGATCTGCTTCTCATTCCTCTAGCCCTTGTACCCTTTCGTGCAGCGCCTGCAGTTGTCTATGCTCCACTTTCTTCCTCCTCTCCTGGGTTTTGTAACCCCTGCATCCGGAAAGCCAGCCATCCACGGAACGGAGCCTGGTGTGCCTCGTGTTCGCCAAGGGTGCTCAGGATTCCCGAGGGCCATTGTGAGCTCGTCGTTCTCTCTGTCTGGGATGAATGTCCCTTGCCGCGCTTTCTCGATATACTCCTGAAGCCTTGTGACGGGTATTCACAGTTGCTCTTCCGTCCAAACGCACTTCCCTGTTACAGGGTCCAAGGTTCCGCCAACCCCGAAGAACCAAGTCCGGCAACGGTCTAGCCAGTTCAATGTCTCTGGTTCGACCCCTTTAGCAATCAGGTCATTCTCAGCCTTGTCCCACAAAGGTCGGGCTTTGAGGTAGCCACCTAACCCCGTGCGATGGTGATGCTTCTTCTTCGCATCATTTTTTTGTTTATCGCTGACATCTTCTTACTCTTTTTTGATGTCTTGTGGGCCACAAATGCGGGCCAGTGATCTGTGATCTTCTCATACATTCTGGTGAATTCTGGTGTCAAATCTTCGTCGACAAACTCTATTTTCAGCTCATTCTTCCACCTCCTGAATAGTTCTGCCATCTTCTTAAGAGCATGAGACTTGATCAATTGCTCGTTAACTGGCTTCTCCAGATCCTCCTCTAGCGGTAGGGTGAAATTTGCCTTAAGCGATGTCCAAAGATCTTCTTTCTGCATATCAGGGACATAAGACACCTCAGGATCTTCCTTCTTAGGCTTTAACCATTGTTGGATACTGATCGGGATCTTGTCCCTAACAAGAACCCCGCACTGAGCACGAAATGCATCCCTTGTCCGGATGGGTTCAATCGGCTTGCCATCGCGCGCGGTTGCTGTGATCTCAAACCTTTCATCCGAGCGCAACTTTTTTTTCGGGCCTCGGTTCTTTACCGAAGTTGTGCTCGATCTGGAGGGCTAGAGAAAAGAAGAGAGATGAGAGTTAATTGATATGTGTACATAGGAAAACAATGAATGCATCAATTAGCTAGTCAACACAGGCTTAACTAATATATATACCTGGCCGGACTCGGTTCGGTCACTGGAGCCGTCATGACAGTCTACTTCTTCTTGTACCGGCATTGGTTCACCGGAGCCATCATAATCATAACCTTCTTCTTCACTACCCTATCCTTCCAGACCATCGGTGTCATTGAGAAACAACGCAATGACATCACTTCCTTTTGCGATTATGTCCCCCAACATCTCTTCTGTTTCTTTGTCTCGGGGGTGCTCCATAGTTTCTGCAAATATTTACAACATGGCAATTATTATTCAAACATGACAGCTGGATATATTAGTGGCAAACGTAGAACTAGCTAGCTAATATCATCACAATAAGGAATCACATTAGTGGCCTCGATGCTGCTTCTCTAGGGTTTGGGGTGGCCTCGGCAATGCTTCCAGGGTTTCGGGTGGCCTCGACAACGCTTCCAGGGTTTGGGGTGGCCTCAACGACAACCCTCTTTTAACTTGGTAAATTTGGGTTGGCTCGAGAGAGTTTGTCGGGTAGGGGCGCGGCGGGAGGGGGTAGGAGACCAACATCGTTTTTTCTAGGGTTTGGGTGTCCTCGAGAGTTTTGGTCGAGCGAAAGGGCCGAGGGGGGGGGTCCTCCCGTGGTATAAGTTATCACGGTCGAGAGGGGGTATATATATCGACCGCCCCTCATGTCGAAGTTATCCGGGAGGGGGTTATATCGACAACGACGCGACATACATACATGGGAAAATAATGTTATCAGAGAGGGGGTATTGATACGTCTCCGTCGTATCTACTTTTCCAAACACTTTTGCCCTTGTTTTGGACTCTAACTTGTATGATTTGAATGGAACTAACCCGGATTGACGTTATTTTCAGCAGAATTGCCAAGATGTTGTTTTATGTGCAGAAAAATAAAAGTTCTCGGAATGACCTGAAACTCCACGGAACATCTTAGAAAAAATAATAAAAAACCCTCGCCAAATATGAAGACCAGGGGGCCCACACCCTGTTCACGAGGGTGGGGGGCGCCCCCCTAGGGCACGCCCCCTACCTCGTGGGCCCCCTGATGGCCCTCCGACGCCAACTCCAACTCCATATATTGGCTTTCGGGGAGAAAAAAATCAGAGAGAAGAAATCATCGCGTTTTACGATAGGGAGCCACCGCCAAGCCCTAATCTCTCTCAGGAGGGCTGATCTGGAGTCTGTTTGGGGCTCCCGAGAGGGGGATTCGTCGCCGTCGTCATCATCAACCATCCTCCACCACCAATTTCATGATGCTCACCGCCGTGCGTGAGTAATTTCATCGTAGGCTTGCTGGACGGTGATGGGTTGGATGAGATTTATCATGTAATCGAGTTAGTTTTGTTAGGGCTTGATCCCTGGTATCCACTATGTTCTGAGATTTATGTTGCTATGACTTTTCTATGCTTAATGCTTGTCACTAGGGCCCGAGTGCCATGATTTCAGATCTGAACCTATTATGTTTTCATGAATATATGTGTGTTCTTGATCCTATCTTGCAAGTCTATAGTAACCTACTATGTGTTATGATCCGGCAACCCCGAAGTGACAATAATCGGGACCACTCCCGGTGATGACCATAGTTTGAGGAGTTCATGTATTCACTATATGCTAATGCTTTGTTCCGGTTCTCTATTAAAAGGAGGCCTTAATATCCCTTAGTTTCCTATAGGACCCCGCTGCCACGGGAGGGTAGGACAAAAGATGTCATGCAAGTTCTTTTCCATAAGCACGTATGACTATATTCGGAATACATGCCTACATTACATTGATGAATTGGAGCTAGTTCTATGTCACCCTATGTTATGACTGTTACATGACGAACTGCATCTGGCATAATTATCCATCACTGATCCGGTGCCTACCAGTTTTCAACATACTGGTTCTTGCTTATTTACTTTTCCGTTGCTACTGTTATAATCACTACAAAATACCAAAAACATTACTTTTGCTGTCTATACTTCTGTTACCGTTACCACCACTATCATATTACTTTGCTACTAAATACTTTGCTGCAGATACTAAGTTTCCAGGTGTGGTTGAATTGACAACTCAGCTGCTAATACTTGAGAATATTCTTTGGATCCCCTTGTGTCGAATCAATAAATTTTGGTTGAATACTCTACCCTCGAAAACTGTTGCGATCCTCTATACTTGTGGGTTATCAGGTATATCGACCCCCCCTCGTGTTGAAGTTATCAGGAGGAGGTATATCGACAACGACATACCCGATAAAAAATAAGAAGACAAAAGAAAAAATAAAAAGAGGAGAAGAAGAAAGGAATAGAAGAGAAGCAATTGAAGAAAAAAAAGAAGAAAAAAAGGAGAAGAAGAAAGGAATAGAGGAGAAGAAGAAAAAAATAGAAAATTTTCTATTTTTCTTCTTCTCCTCTATTCCTTTCTTCTTCTCCTCTTCTTTTTCTTCTTTTTTCCTCTTCTTATTTATTTCTCCTCTTCTTCCTCTCCTCTTCTTCTTTCTTCCTCTTCTTATTTTCTTTGTTCCTATCCTTCTTTTTCTTCTTCTTCCTTCTTAATATCACTTAGCAACTTTTGCAACGATAAGGGGGGGGGTGCTCTCGTGGCCTAAAATCGGTCTATGCACGATAGAAAATTCTGAAAAAAATACATCTATGATCCCTCGACGTCCCCGCCTCTCTCATGAACAAAAAAAACTATGAACAAAAAAACATCATGTTCTATGAACAAAAAATATCATATTTCATCCACATCCATGCATATCACATATATATATATATATATATATATATATATGTGTGTGTGATCATCTATGAAAAAAAACATCATATTCTATAAAAAAATCATCATATATATATGAACAAAAACAATTATGATAACAAGCATATAATTATATATATATATATATATATGAAAAAACAAGCATCTAATTATATATATATATATATATATATATATATATATATATATATATATATATATATATATATGAAAAAAAGGCTACGGTGCCGGCCGAACCAAGTGAGGAGGAGCGCGGGGTCAGCGGCGAGACGGTGACGGGGCAGTGGGCGCGCACTTGGGGTAGGGGCTACGGCGACTGCGATGACAGGGGGGGCCGGGACGGCGCGCGTCGGGGCAAGGGAGCGGGCAACGGCGAGGGCGCAGGCAACAGCGAGGGCGCGGGCGACAGTGACGGCGGGGGCGGCGGGTGGCGTCGATGTCGCCGGCGTCGTCGGGGGATGCAACTGCGAGATGAGAGTGAAAAATCCTAAGTGTGAACTTATACAGCAAAGCCTTTAGTCCTGGTTGGTGCCACGAACCGGGACTAAAGGGTGCATTAGTCCCGGTTGGTGCCACCAACCGGGACCAAAGGCCTCTTTTCAGCAGCCCAAAGGGCGGGAAGCAGAGGCCTTTAGTTCCGGTTGGTGGCACCAACCGGGACTAAAGGGGGGTCGTTGGTACCGGTTGGTGCCACCAACCGGGACCAATGCAGCTCTTTAGTCCCGGTTGGTGGCACCAACCGGGACCAAAGGCCACTGGCGCGGTGCAGTGTGAAGTTTAGTCCCACCTCGCTAGGTGAGAGAGCTCAGAACCTGTTTATAAGTTGCGTTGCAGCTCAGGTGCTGAGCTCCTCTCTAATATGTAGGCATTAGTTGCCTACCCTTGTCACTACCGTCTTGGGCCTATTGTGCCTGCGTGCCTGCATCTTGGCCCATGTACAGATGGGTTTCTAGTCGTATGCAGGCCGTGTGTCCCATTAGGAGGCATTTTTTTATTTTTTCCAGTATTTTTTCTTGTTTCTTGAATTATTTATTTTTTCTTTTGATTTTTGCTTTATTTTTTGATTCTTTTTGCTTTTAGCTCAAAATAATTATAATCTTTCTGTTACTCCAATAGTTTCCAAATTTGAATAGTTTAAATTTTAATTCTGTGAAATTTGTGTGAATCACTAGTTTATGAATGACTTCACTATAAAAATATATTTTGAATGATTCTTTTTCCTACTATTTAATATTACTGCCTTTTTATCATTATATTCAAAAAACAGATTTTGTTATTTTAGTTTCTATCAAAAAAAAATCTTTATGAAAATTATTTTTGCTACTAAAGTTTCTAACAAAAAATTCTTTCTGATAATTCTTTCTCCTTTTCATGTTTTGAACAGAAAATACTTTGATAATTTTAGTTGCATAAATTTTATATAATTTTATTTTAAAACATACTAGAGGTTTATAAAAGCTTTTTAGTTGATTCCTTTTGCTATTAGAGTTTTATAAAAGCATTTACTAGGTTTTTTTGAGCTATAAGACCTTGAAATTGAAAAACATTTCAAATGAAATCTGAATAGTTTAAATTTTAATTCTTTGAAATTTGTGTGAATCACTAGTTTATGAATAACTTCACTATAAAAATATATTTTGAGTGATTCTTTTTCCTGCTACAAAGGGATTTCATTTTTTTGAACTTATTTGAACTCCATAGTTTTTCTGTGTTCAAAATGCTCCATTCAAAGGCACATCATCAATTTACAACCCTTTCTGACTTCATTTGTTATTTTCATGCATTTACTGATTATTTTGAGCTATAAAACCATGAAATTGAAAAGCATTTGGAATGAACTCTGAAAAGGTTCCAAGTTGGCATGGTATCATCATTTCACCCACATAGCATGTGCAAGAAAGTTGAGAGGGTTACGGCAAAAACTGGATGCACTTCGTGTACAAAATGGACAATGTCTTTCGAAGTATCAAGGTTTCATACGGAAACTCGTCTGTTACAAAGGGATTTCATTTTTTTTGAACTTATTTGAACTCCGCAGTTTTTCTGTGTTCAAAATGCACCATTCAAAGCCACATCATCAATTTACAACCCTTTCTGACTTCATTTGTTATTTTTCATGCATTTACTGATTATTTTGAGCTATAAGACCATGACATTGAAGAGCATTTGAAATGAACTCTGAAAAGGTTCCAAGTTGGCATGATATCATTATTTCACCCACATAGCATGTGCGAGAAAGTAGAGAGGGTTACTGTAAAAACTGGATGCACTTCATGTACAAAACGGACAATCTGTTTCGAAGTATCAGGGTTTCATACGGAAACTCATCTATTACAAAGGGATTTCATTTTTTTGAACTTATTTGAACTCCATAGTTTTTTGTGTTCAAAATGCACCATTCAAAGCCACATCATCAATTTACAACCCTTTCTGACTTCAATTGTTATTTTTCATGCATTTACTGATTATTTTGAGCTACACTAGTGCAGAACCGGCCTTTAGTGCCGGTTCGTAACGGCGTTTAGTGCCGGTTCGCCAACCTGCACTAAAGAGTGGGGACTAAAGCCCCCCTTTAGTACCGGTTCATCACGAACCGACGCTAAAGTGCCACCACATGGCACGAGCCAGGCCCGGGTGCGCGTAGGGCATTAGTACCGGTTGGTAACACCAACAGGTACTAAATATTTGGGGTTTTTTTTGATTTATTTTCCATTATATTTTTTTTGTTTACTGGTATTTCACGATACTACAAATTGTACATGTTATGCATATATATAAATAGATTTTCTCGTACGTATAACCGCATATATATATATATATATATATATATCATCAAATGTCTCACAAACCAACACCATTAATTATTCACACATACACATGTATATACATATACAATTTCTCCTACATATGTTGCCTTTGGTGCCTCTGGAGCAAGATGACAAGTGGTTCATGGGGGCGGTAGCGGGTAATAGTATTCTCCTTTGGGATCTATGACTTGGTCGAGCAAAAATCCGGCTATTTCCTCTTGAAGTGCTAGTATGCGGTCTGGTGGTAGGAGCTTATCCTGCACCGATCGGAACTGTTAAGAAGGAGATCAATATGCATGTGTGTTAGTTGTGTGACTAGATATCGATAATGGTGTGAATAGTGTTCTAACAAACGTACCCAGTCCTGTCTATCAGATCTGCTCCTTTCGCACGTCATCATGCAAATGCTCTAGCAAACGTAGAATGCACACAGATTATTCCCCGACGCCTGCTTCAGGGCCTTTACGAGAATGGAATTGAATCAGATAATGATTAATCAACCATGATAATTAATTAATGATATTGAAACAAGATTAAAGAGATGGTAGCTAGCTAGCTCTACTTAATTACTTACCTTGGGTTGATGCCAAAACAACTTTTTTGCCCACTTGCCTGGAGTCACCTTGATGAACTTTGCCCATGCCCTGGCCGCTGGCAAAGAAAATTAATAAAGGGGTTATTAAATAGTTCATATCAGGAAATGACGAACTAATAATTAATAGGCCGAGATATAGTTAATAATGATTGAAATTACCCGTTGACTATCCCCTTCATGATGGTGTAGTCTTTATCTTCTTTAGTTAGTGAGTCCAGTAGTTCAACTTTTCCTTCCTCAACTTTAATGTCTAACGAGACCCAGTGCCAACTGCATACGCACACGTTTGCATGTCTTAATTAAGCGGGCATGTGCATAAAATTAATCAACTACCGTAAACCGTATACACTTAATTATTAACATCTAGCTAGCTAGTAAGCAAAAAAACAGAATTTGTAGTACAAGACAGTGTGACTCACGGGAAGTTGTAAGGAAGTAGTATATCTTCATTGCTACTGAGACTCTTCAAGAACTCTAGCATGCTTTCCTCTACACATCTTGACAATATTCAATCTGCCATATGTCCTCATTAATGGTATTTGGGTCAATGAACCCAACGCCATAGCGTCCAGCTTTTTTAATTTCATACATCTTCATCCTGCATATAATACCACAGAAAAAGAATATAGTGAGGATAATTACATGTAATGATTGCTCAAAATTATCACTACATAACTAGCTTGAGACTTAAATTACAGAAAGAAATCACTTACAGACAATAGCAACTGACGATAGACTTGTCGAGTGCGTCTTGATTGTATAACTGAAATAGTTCTGGATACTCAATGGCCAGAGCTTTCTCATGGTAATAATGCTCATGCTTGACATTCACCATGAGGGACTCTCGATTGGAAATCTTGGTAATGTTCATGTACCATTGATGCAATTGATACATTCTCGTTGGGAGGTCCTTGACCTTGTCTGGATGGACCAAAGGTTGGCCCCGGACATATTTCCATGCTATTTCCGATTCTCTAAGCGTAGGCATGGGCTCGATTTCGAGGAGTTGTCCAACAGAGATATTGAGCATTTGAGCCTGCATTATATGATCCTCCGTTATTACCACATCGCCATGCTGGGGAACGCTAACGGTTTGCCCACAATAATATTTGGCGCGCGTACTACTCCTCTCATGTGTTGTTGGCACAACAAGCGGGGGGATCGCTTGCGCCGCCTGTTCTCCCAACTGGGGAACGGTTTTCCCGCATTTTTTGCCAGCTGCTTGTTGGCTCGAGCTCGAGCTCGCTTCCTTCTTTAGCCGTTCTCGATGTAGTTTCCTGATTTGGCGCTCATAGTCCGAGTCAACAGGCTTGGGAGCTGGTTCTCTAGCCATACGAATGAAGTGGTCAATTACTTTCTCAGGCACTTTCTCCTTTGGCGGCGGTGCCGGTTTCGGTCCAAAATGGGCGTCCACTTGGGCTTGCACTATGGCTGCGTTTTGCTCCTTAGTCATGTCGTAAGTCCTCTGAGGAAGAGTAGCAAGGCTTGGACCATATTTATATCACTTGTCTCCGCCTGTACTTCCTGAACTACCTCGACTCGTACCGCTATGCACCAAAGCTGCGGCATGTCTGTTCTGCGATTGCTGAGACGGTGGAGACGGCCGACGTGGAGTTGGACCAGGAGAAGTGGCCTGACGATGTGCCGGACTTGAAGCAGGAGGTGTGGCCTGACACGATGCCGGACTTGAAACCGGAGGAGTCAGCTCACGCGTTCGGGGACTTGGAGGAGGTGGCGGACTTCAAGGAGGAGTCGTTTCACACTTTCGTGGACTTGGAGGAGAGGGAGTCCGCTGACTCGGCGGCGTACTTCAAGGAGGAGTCGGCAGACGGCACGGTGTCGATGGACTTCGAAAGATGATGCAATCCTTTCAGCATAGGATGATATGATGTATGGCCTTTCCCAATGTGCGCTCGTCTTCACCTCCAGGAATGTCAAGTGTTAGCCCCGAATATGGGTCCACCACTTCATCAACTATGGCACAAGCATAGCCCTCTGGAATCAGGATGCAATGGTAGGTTGCTTTGGGGGTAACTAGAAAAGCAACCCCGTCCGCCACCTTCATGGATATGTTCTTCATTTTGGAGTGTAGCTCACAGTTAGTGTTCTCTATGATGTCATCCACAGGGTATGTATCTAGCAGTGTGTCGCCCGGGGCAGAACCAACACTGCTTCGCTGCATGGATGGGACGGTGCTATCCAATGCTGGACGATCATCCGCTTGCTACTGCCGCTGCTGAGACCCCCTTTCCTGGCTAAGTGAGTCGATCTGCCGCTGCTGCTGCTGCTGCTGGAATTTGAGTTCTAGGTCCGCGTGCCTTGCTTCTAGGCCTTGAAGGCGTTCTGCGTCCTTCTTCCTCTGCTCCTCCTCCAGCTTCCTCTTGTTCTCCTCCTCCATCTTGTTTCTTGCACGGGACCTGTAGTCGTCATTCCAGTCCGAAAAGCCCTCATACCAGGGAATAACGCCCATGCCTCGTGTTCTTCTCGGGTCTTCAGGATTTCCCAGGGCGCGCGTAAGCTCGTCGTTCTCTCTGTTGGGCGTGAACACCCCCGCTCGAGCTTCTTCTATTGCGTCAAGTATCTTTTGTTCGGCTCCTTTTAGACTTGCCTTCTTCGAAACCAGCCTGTCTTCGGGTCCAACGCCCCCCATGCGCATAGAACCAAGTTCTGCACCTGGGGGGCCAGCTCCTAGTAATCGGAGTGACCCCTGCACCCTCCATCTCTTGCTCAGACTTATCCCACTTAGGCAATTCCCACCGCGTAGCCACCTGGACCCAGCCTATGGAACTGCGTCTTTCTTGCGGCATTTGCCTTGTTTTTCATCGACCGTTCCTTAGATAATTCTGAATCCTTGAAGGTCACGAAATCGTCCCAGTGTTCTCTTTGCTTCTCCAGTGTTCCCTTGAAATCTGGAGTCTTCCTTTCATTAGCGAGGTAGTTGGCCCATACAGTTTTCTTGTGGGTGTTGAATGCAATTGCCATCTTCTTAAGAGCAGCGGCCTTGACTTTCTCCACATCTGCTTCAGTGAAATGATCTGGTAGGGTGAAATGTTCCATCAGAGATTTCACCAGGTCTTTTTTGGCTCTGTCGTCGACCCAAGTAACACCTGGACGTTTAGTCTTTGGCTCTTTCCATTCTTGAATGGAGATCGGGAGTTTGTCCTTCACAAGAACTCCGCACTGACGAGTCCACTTGTCCGCAACGTTCTTAGGCGTGAGGGGTTCGCCACTAAGTTTGGTGGATTCGATGTGGTACTTTACACCATCCTTCAACAATCTGCCCGGGCCTCGCTTTGTCTTGCTGTCTGTAGAAGCAGATTTGCTCGATCCGGAGGGCTGAAAGAAGAAAGATCGATTCGTTAATATATCTTCAATAAAAAACATGTGATGATCACCAGGATGCATGCTTATATAAATATACCTCGCCGGTAGTCTTTGTTATTTGAAGATCAGCATTGTCTGTGTCATCACAAACATTGTCTGTGTCATCATAATCATAGTTCATGACTTCATCAGCTCGGTCGTCGAGATCGAATATCTTTTCATCACCCTCTCCGGTATTGTTCAGATATTGGGAGCCGTCATCTTCATTCAGATCATCTAGCCTGTGAGGGCTGCGTATGATGTCGAACAATTCCTCTTCTCTCTCTCTGCCGGTATTGTCCGCCATAGCTTTTACTTTACTAATTAATACAGAAGAAATATAAAACAATTTAGTATTCAAATTACAATGCATGGATGCAATTAATCAATAAGGAAAAACTGAATCTCGAATACATCGTCTCGAATATATAATCTCGAATACATCATCGTCTTAATATATATAATCTCGAATACATCGTCTCGAATATTATATATCGAATACATCACTGGCTAGGTACCTAATAAAGATCGAGTACTACAGAAGAATCTAGGGCGCCACTCGCGGTTCCTGGGGCGCGGGCGGTGCACACCCAAAGAGAAGGAACCATCACAGGATCATATCTCCGGTCATCTGCCCAAAGAACCCACCAAGTAGTGGAGAACCTGACGTCGTCCATAGCAGCCATGTAGCGATGGACGTGCTCATCTTCCTCCCTGACACGGCGACGCACCACCTCCGGCGGGGCCGGCTGCCTCTGCACCGAATGTGGCCCACGCGAACGCCACCAAAGAAGATCAGGGTCGACGACGGGACCCGAGGTCGGGTTCCTCACCAAGCGGCGCGCCCCTTCAAGTAGCACCTCCCAGTGCCAGCCCGGCGGAGCCCAGTCCCGGACATGGGTCCTCTGAAGCAGGACGTCGTCGCGAACGGGTCGACGGCGAGGATGCGGGCCGGGCATATCATCGAGAACAAATACTATATGCCCGCAAAAAGTAACATTTTTTAAATGATTGGATTGTGATAACTTAAATTCTATATATATATGCAAATTCTAACAATTTGACATTAATCTAATTCATCTAACTAAAACTAATTCTAAAATTTCCTGATTATATAACTAACATTTCTATAACAATTCTAATATTTATATAACTAAAAAACAGAAAAATTGCTAACATTTCTATAAATATTTCTATAACTAAAAAACAGAAAACATTTATAACATTTCTATATAACTAACATTTCTAATATTTATATAACTAAAAAACAGAATAATTTCTAACATTTCTATAACTAAAAACAGAAAAAAATTATAACAAACAAACTAATGTGTGTGTGTGTAGTGTGTGTGTGTGTGTGTGTGTGTGTGTGTGTGTGTAGTGTGTGTATGTGGACATGGCGGCCGGGGCGAGCTCACCGGCGAGGCGACGACGGGGCGGCGACGACGGGGCGACGGGACGGGGCGGCCGGGGCGACGGGACGGGGCGGCGACGAAGGGGCGGGGCGGGGCGCGGTGATGGGGCGGCCGGGGCGCGGCGACGGGGACGACGGGGACGGGGAAGGCCGCGGCGGCAACGTCGACGGGGGAGGCGACGAGGGGCGGGGGTGGTGACGTCGACGGGGACGGCGTCGATCGAGGCAGGGCGGCGCGACGAGGGGAGGAAACAGAGGGAAACTGAATTTTTTTCAAGTGTTGTATATATATGATGGACCTTTAGTACCGGTTGGAGCCACCAACCGGTACTAAAGGTCTGTTTTGTCCAAGCGAAGTGGCGGGAACCGCACCCCTTTAGTACCGGGTTGTGGCTCCAACCGGTACTAAAGGGGGGGTCTTTAGTACCGGTTGGAGCCACGACCCGGAACTAAATGGGGTGCGCTGGCTCCAGGCAGTGCGCAAGTTTAGTCCCACCTCGCTAGCCAAGGGGCTACCACACTGGTTTATAAGCCCCAGTGCGGTAGCTCTCTCGAGCTCCTCTCCTAAGCAGGCCTACTGGGCCTACCTGTCCTCTTCTGCTTAGTGGGCCTACTGGGCCTTTGCGGGCCTGCATCCTGGCCCAACTAAAGGTTGTGTTCCTAGTCGTATGCAGGCCGCTTTGGCCCAGTAGGCGGGCTTTTTTATTTTCTTAATTTTTTTCGCTTTATTTATTTTTGTTTTATTTATTTTTGAGTTGTTTTTTTGCTATATTTAGAGTTTCTTTGTGAATATTTTTTCTTTAGGTACAAAAAATTACAAACTTTCTGTTAGTGCCAGTAGTTTGCAAATTCGAATAGTTTAAATTTTGAATTATTTGAAATTTGTGTGAATCACTAGTTTGTGAATAACTTAACTTTGAAAAAAGTTTTTTCAGTGATTCTTTTTTCTTATATTTAATATTAGTGTATTTTATCATTATATTCATTTTTGTAATGCTTAGGTTATTTAAAAAATGAAATGCCTTTGCAACAGTTCAGTTTTCGTCGGAAACCCTGATACTTCGAAAGAGATTGTCCATTTTGTACACGAAGTGTATCCAGTTTTTGCCGTAACCCTCTCTACTTTTTTGCACATGCTATTTGTATGAAATTATGATACCATGCCAACTTTCAACCTTTTCTGAGTTCATTTGAAATGCTTTTCAATTTCAGGGTCATTTAGCTGGAAAAAATCAGTAAATGCATGAAAAGAATTTGTTTGCACATAAAATTTCTTCGCGTTTCAAATGCCAAAACACATAACTACCCTAACTATTACAGACATTCCCTCCTGGGTGTGAAACACAGAAGAAAGTGATGATAGTGAAGCCGATCACATCCCAGATCTTTGGGTGTGAAACTTTTTCTTCGCGTGTGTCCCTTTGCGCCGTAGCCATGGAAAATCTTCATCATTTAACTGGATGCTCGGGTCAATATTCACTGTGAATGGAGCAATTTCATCAAACTTTTCATAATCTTCTGACATGTCTGTCTTGTCATCCACTCCCACGATGTTTCTTTTCCTGAAAGAACTATGTGGCGCTTTGGCTCGTCGTATGATCCATTCGCTTCCTTATCTTTTCTTTTTCTCGGCCTGGTAGACATGTCTTTCACATAAAAAACCTGCGCCACATCATTGGCTAGGACGAATGGTTCGTCTGCATACGCAAGATTGTTGAGATCCACTGTTGTCATTCCGTACTGCGGGTCTTCCGTTACCCCGCCTCGTGTCATATTGACCCATTTGCACCGAAACAAAGGGACCTTCAAATCACCTGATCCATAGTTAAGTTCCCATATGTCCTCTATGTAACCATAATATGTTTCCTTTCCCGTGTTGGTTGTTGCATCAAAGCGGACACCACTGTTTTGGTTGGTGCTCTTCTTATCTTGGGCGATCGTGTAAAATGTATTCCCATTTATCTGGTACCCTTTGAAAGTCATTATATTCGAAGATGGTAACTGGGACAGCGAGTACAGGTCATTTTGAATATCGCCATCATTCAGGGCACGTTTCTGCAACCAACCGGCGAAAGTCCTCGTTTGTTCGCGTGTAATCCAGTCGTCAGACTTCTCCGGGTGTTTGGACTGTAGAAAATTCTTGTGTTCCTCCATATACGGAGCCACCAAGGCGGAATTCTGTAGAACTGTGTAGTGTGCTTCAGTGAGAGAATGCCCGTCCATACATATTATTTGATGCCCTCCTAGCGTGCCTTTTCCTTCCAGTCTGCCCTTATGCCGCGATTCAGGAACACCAATCGGCTTAAGGTCAGGAATAAAGTCAATACAAAACTCAATGACCTCCTCATTTTCATGGCCCTTCGAGATGCTTCCTTCTGGCCTAGCACGGTTATGAACATATTTCTTCAAGACTCCCATGAACCTTTCAAAGGGGAACATATTGTGTAGAAATACAGGACCCAAAACGTTAATCTCTTCGCAAAGGTGAACTAGGACGTGCGTCATGATGTTGAAGAAGGATGGTGGGAACACCAACTCGAAACTGACAAGACATTGCACCAAATCATTCTGTAACCTTGGTATGATTTCTGGATCGATTACCTTCTGAGAGATTGCATTGAGGAATGCACATAGCTTCACAATGGCTAATCGAACGTTTTCCGGTAGAAGCCCCCTCAATGCAACCGGAAGGAGTTGCGTCATAATCACGTGGCAGTCATGAGACTTTAGGTTCTGGAACTTTTTCTCTGCCATATTTATTATTCCCTTTATATTCGACGAGAAGCCAGACGGTACCTTCATGCTGAGCAGGCATTCGAAGAAGATTTCCTTCTCTTCTTTGGTAAGAGCGTAGCTGGCCTGACCCTGATGTATGCCGTCTTTTCCGTGCATACGTTGCTGGTCCTCCCGTGCCTCTGGTGTATCTTTTGTCTTCCCATACACGCCCAAAAAGCCAAGCAGGGTCACGCAAAGATTCTTCGTCACGTGCATCACGTCGATTGCGGAGCGGACCTCTAGGTCTTTCCAATATGGCAGGTCCCAAAATATAGATTTCTTCTTCCACATGGGTGCGCGTCCGTCAGCGTCCTTCGGAACAGGTTGTCCGCCAGGACCCTTTCCAAAGATTACCTTCAAATCCTTGACCATATCATGTACATCAGCACCAGTACGGTGGCGAGGCTTCGTCCGGTGATCCGCCTCACCTTTGAAATGCTTGCCTTTCTTTCTTACGGGATGCCTTGTCGGAAGAAATCGACGATGTCCCAGGTACACATTCTTCCTACAACTATCCAAATATATACTGTCGGTATCATCCAAACAGTGCGTGCATCCGCGGTATCCCTTGTTTGTCTGTCCTGAAAGGTTACTGAGAGCAGGCCAATCATTGATGGTCACGAACAGCAACGCCTTTAGGTCAAATTCTTCCTGTCCGTGCTCATCCCACGCACGTACACCTGTTCCATTCCACAGCTGTAATAGTTCTTCAACTAATGGCCTTAGGTACACATCAATGTCGTTGCCGGGTTGCTTAGGGCCTTGGATGAGCACTGGCATCATAATGAACTTCCGCTTCATGCACAACCAAGGAGGAAGGTTATACAAACATAGAGTCACAGGCCACGTGCTATGGTTGCTGCTCTGCTCCCCAAAAGGATTAATGCCATCTGCGCTTAGACCAAACCATACGTTCCTTGGGTCACCTGCAAACTCCTCCCAGTACTTTCTCTCGATTTTTCTCCACTGCGAACCGTCAGCGGGTACTCTCAACTTTCCGTCTTTCTTACGGTCTTCTGCGTGCCACCGCATCGCCTTCGCATGCTCTTTGTTTTGGAACAAACGTTTCAACCGTGGTATTATAGGAGCATACCACATCACCTTGGCAGGAATCTTCTTCCTGGGGCGCTCGCCCTCGACATCACCAGGGTCATCGCGACTGATCTTATAACGCAATGCACCGCATACCGGGCAAGCGTTCAAATCCTCGTACTCACCGCGGTAGAGGATGCAGTCATTAGGGCATGCATGTATCTTTTGCACCTCTAACCCTAGAGGGCAGACAACCTTCTTTGCTTCATACGTACTCTCGGGCAATTCGTTGTCCTTTGGAAGCATATTCTTTATCATTACCAGCAACTTTCCAAATCCCTTGTCAGATACACCATTCTCTGCCTTCCATTGCAGCAATTCAAGTGTGGTGCCCAACTTTTTTTTGTCAGCTTCGCAATTCGGGTACAACAATTTCTTGTGATCCTCTAACATGCGCTGCAACTTCGTCCTCTCCAGATCACTTGCGCAGTTTCTCTTTGCATCGGCAATGGCCCGACCTAGATCATCAGCGGGCTCATCTGATGCCTCTTCTTCAGCTTCTTCCCGCATTGCCGGCTCAGCTTCTTCCCCCATTGTTGTATCATCGTATTCAGGGAACCCATGGCCAGGATAGCCGTCGTCGTCCTCTTCTTCTTCATTGTCTTCCATCATAACCCCTATTTCTCCGTGCTTGGTCCAAACATTATAGTGGGGCATGAAACCGGACTTAAATAGGTGGACGTGAATGGTTTTTGACGTAGAGTAACTGTGACCATTCTTACAGCCAGCACATGGACAAGGCATAAAACCATCCGCCCGCTTGTTTGCCTCAGCGGCCCGCAGAAAAGTATGCACGCCATTAATGAACTCGGGAGAGCATCGGTCATCATACATCCATTGTCGGCTCATCTTCATTACACAACACCGAATAGACCAAATTAATACAAGTTCATACATAAAGTTCATATACAACACTTAATTAAATGCAACATACAAATAACTCTCTAGCTAAAGAATTTAAATGCAACAACAAATGCGATGAAGATCGCAACTAAGGTAACAATTGATCCAACAGCATAATGATACCAAGCCACACTATCAATGGCATATTTTCTAATCTTTCTAATCTTCAACCTCATTTTCTCCATCTTGATCTTGTGATCATCGACGACATCGGCAACATGCAACTCCAATTCCATCTTCTCCCCCTCAATTCTTTTCAATTTTTCTTTCAAATACTCGTTTTCTCTTTCAACTAAATTTAACCTCTCGACAATAGGGTCGGTTGGAATTTCCGGTTCACATACCTCCTAGATAAAAATATCTATGTCAACTTGATGGGCATAATTTGTCATAAACACGAAATGCAACAACTAGTTTTAAAAGAGAATATACCACATCCGAATCATAACAAGGACGAGGGCCGACGGGGACGGATATCAAAACCATGGCACTATGTATAACAAACAACGTACGGGTAAGATAATTATACGAGTAACTATATATCCAAATCACACAAACATCAATTTGGTAATGTAAAACATTCATGAACAAGAGCCTCACCACAAGGTGGTGCCGGCGACGGGACGGTGCGGGCGATCGACGATGGTTACGACGGAGATTTAGAAGGCACTAAGTAAACCACACCTACATGTGCAAACTAAGTGTTATTTTTGACCTCAAATTGCATACAAATCAAATACTAGCAAATATAATTCCTCCCAAATTAATCACTATACAAAGCATTGCAAGAGCTAATCTAGAAATGAGAGTTGAAAGGACAAAGTTGCTAACCTTTGTGATCATTTGAATGGATGGGGGCCTTCAAAACTTGACAAATTTTGGGCAAAATTTGTGAGGAGCTCGAGGAAGAGAGGGGAAGAACAGAGGAAGTGAGGGGAAAGGGGAAGAACAGAGTGGCTCGGGTGGACGGGTTTATGTACGTCGACCTTTAGTACCGGTTCGTGTCACGAACCGGTACTAAAGGTGCTGGAGGGGCCCCAGACTGACAACACCCTGCCACCTCTCTCTTTAGTACTGGTTCGTGGCACGAACCGGTGCTAAAGGTTCTCCACGAACCGGTATTAATGAGAACGGCCGGCTAGCCGTTGGAACCGGCACTAATGGACACATTAGTGCCGGCTCAAAATCAAACCGGCACTAATGTGTCTCATATTAGGTCCTTTTTCTACTAGTGCTATAAGACGATGAAATTGAAAAGCATTTGAAATGAACTCTGAAAAGGTTCCAAGTTGGCATGGTATCATCATTTCACCCACATATGTGCGAGAAAGTAGAGAGGGTTACGGCAAAAACTGGATGCACTTTGTGTACAAAATGGACAATCTCTTTTGAAGTATCAGGGTTTCATACAGAAACTTGTCTGCTACAAAGGGATTTTATTTTTTTGAACTTATTTGAACTCCATAGTTTTTCTGTGTTCAAAATGCACCATTCAAAGCCACATCATCAATTTACAACCCTTTCTGACTTCATTTGTTATTTTTCATGCATTTACTGATTATTTTGAGCTATAAGACCATGAAATTGAAAATCATTTGAAATGAACTCTGAAAAGGTTCCAAGTTGGCATGGTATCATCATTTCACCCACATAGCATGTGCGAGAAAGTAGAGACGGTTACTAAAAAAACCTGGATGCACTTCGTGTACAAACGGACAATCTCTTTCGAAGTATCAGGGTTTCATACGAAAACTCGTCTTTTACAAAGGGATTTCATTTTTTGAAATTATTTTAACTCCATAGTTTTTCTATGTTCAAAATGCACCATTCAAAGCCACATCATCAATTTACAACCCTTTCCGACTTCATTTGTTATTTTTCATACATTTACTAATTATTTTGAGCTATAAGACCATGAAATTGAAAAGCATTTGAAATGAACTCTGAAATTGTTCCAAGTTGGCATGGTATCATCATTTCACCCACATATCATGTGCGAGAATGTAGAGAGGGTTACGGCAAAAACTGGATGCACTTCGTGTACAAAACTGACAATCTCTTTCGAAGTATCAGGGTTTCATACGGAAACTCGTCTGTTACAATGGGATTTTTTTGAACTTATTTGAACTCCATAGTTTTTTGTGTTCAAAATGAACCATTCAAAGCCACATCATCAATTTGCAACCCTTTCTGACTTCATTTGTTATTTTTCATGCATTTACTGATTATTTTGATCTATAAGACCATGAAATTGAAAAGCATTTGAAATGAACTCTAAAAAGGTTCCAAGTTGGCATGCTATCATCATTTCACCCACATATCATCATTAATAGAAGTAAATCATCACATTAAAACCGAAGTAAATACATAGTTCTCATTGAACAACGTATAGCTTTCCAGAGCATTTAATTAAACCATACATTGAAATTATGTAAAACATTTCAATGCAACAACAAATGCGATCATAATCGCAACCAAGGTAACAACTGATCCAACTGCATAATGATACTAAACCTCAGTATGAATGGCATATTTTTTAAACTTTTTAATCTTCAACCGCATTGCATCCATCTTGATCTTGTGATCATCGACAACATCCACAACATGCAACTCCAATATCATTTTCTCCTCCTCAATTTTTCCTTCAAGTAATTGTTTTCTTCTTCAACTAAATTTAACCTCTCGATAATAGGGTCGGTTGGAATTTCCGGTTCAACAACCTCCTAGATAAATAAAATATATGTCACATTGGTCGGCATAATTGTCATAAACAATAAATGAACCAAATAGTTATGAAAAGATAATATATACCACATCTGAATCATAGACAAGACGAGGGCCAACGGGGGCGGATACCAAAACCATCGGACTATATAATAACAAGGAATAATAAAAGTAAGAAAATTAGAGAAGTATCTATCTGAAGTAAGAATTTTTTCTTTAGGAAAGAAGATAAGAACAAGAGGCTCACCACGGTGGTGCCGGTGACGAGATCGGGGCAGGTGATCAACGGCAGTGAAGACGGGGACGAAACGTGACGGACCGCTAAACCTAGACAAATCTCGGGGAAAATGGATGTCGGAGGTCGAGTTTCGAGAGGAGAAAGATTAACTAGTGTGGCTGGGGCATTTCATCGAACACCTCATGTGCATAGGAGGTGAACTAGAGCACCCAAATGCCCTGTGGAGTGCTCTGCCGCGGCGATGGGGTATATATAGGCAAGTTATTTGTCCCGGTTCGTGGCATGAACTGGGACTAAAGCCCCCCTTCTGTCCCGGTTCAAGCCACGAACCGGGACCAATGGTTGTGGGCCAGGAGCGAGGCCCATTGGTCCCGATTCATGCCTGAAACCGGGACAAATGGTTCCATACGAACCGGGACCAATGCCCACGAGGCCCCGACCGCCCCCCTGGGCTCACGAACCAGGCCTAATACCCAATATTTTAAATAGCGCGCTACAAAATATAGCGAGGCCCTTCTCTAAATGCTACACAAGTTATAGTGCGCTAATAGCGTGCTATATTTCAAAATAGCGTTTGCAAAAAAATCAAATATATCTAGAAATAAAGTATTTAAGCAACTAAATTTTTCATAGGAGCAAGCAATAGATGCATCTGATAAAAGGAGTGAGAAAGATAGTGGGAGAATCTGATAAAAGGAGTGAGAAAGCTAGTGGTCGTGGGTTGGTTTTGGCCTGCTGGGCCTGCTGGGCTATGCTTATTTCAGTTTTGCATGGTCTGCATGTTATAACGTTACAACGTTACAACGTTATAGCGTGTGTAGCACACTAATTACACGATTAGCGCCGTAGCGTCCGATTTTGTCAAGACGTAACGTCTCCCTTTCAAATATGCTATAACCGCGTTATAACGGCGAAATAGCATGCTATTTAAAATATTGCTAATACCCCTCATGGGTCCCGGTTCTTGAAGAACCGGGACTAATGGGCTGGCCAGGCCCGAATGATAGCCATGTTTTCTACTATTGTTGCTTTGTTCGCTTTGTCTGACCGCATAATGGAAAGAGGAATAACAAACAAAAACAATGTCCCGCTATTATGCTAATTAGTACTATGTGCTTCAATAGAGATTCATTTAGTATTATCTTTTAATGCTTTTTTTTATAGTTAGATCGTATATCTTTTAAGGTGTTGCATAAATTTTAATGGCTGCAACCAGCAGGAAAAAAACGAAGCAAATATGTTTATTTTAATGTGTAGCTCAGCTGATCAGAAGGAAATAAGCATCTTCGACTTCTTTATACAATCACCTCTGTCTACGGTCACATCTTGATTTCATGCACTACATGATATTATTACCATTCCAGACTAGCATAACATTAGTAGTTTTACTATTTCAGAACCATTTGTTTATTATTTACATCTAAACTCTTTATTAGCTTAATTTTCCGCTGCAACACGCGGGGAATTATCTAATTAGATAGATGGGCTAATACGAGGACTAAAATAACAAAGAGGCATGTGTTAGCTACATGGGTTATCACCAACAACCAAGCCAGGTACGTGTCACGTACGAAACTACTGTCCTGGTTCCAAAAGTGCAGTCTAAACCTTGGCTCTTCCGTTGTTTGCTGGAAAAGGAGCCATTTATTGTGGGGACGGGCTGCTGATGTGTCACATGCACTGAGGTGAGATGATTGCATGTGAAGAAAAATAAGAGGTGACATGTGTGGGGCATGTGTGATGAGGTGGATAGGGTGCATGTCAAGATAATTGAGATAGTGGGGATGAACTTCTTTAGTATATAGGATATGTATACGATGCTTTGTATCCAGAGTTCGTGAAAGGATCGATCATCTTGTGATGGCTGTGCAAGGGCCAGTAGGCTTCACTATGAAGAACTGCGGTTTCATCGGCCTGGAGAAGCTTCGTCGCCGTCGTCCTCGTAATGTGCCGCCGCCGGAAGACCTCAGCGAGTCACGTCCAGAAGTCACGTCCGAGTCCAACACAACCCATCCGAAAGTCACGTCCAAGTCCAACACAATCCAAGTCCAGTCAATGACAGAGCGTCCGAAAGTCACCTCGACCATTGTGGCCCAAGAAGAAAGGAGGACGCATGTGATCAAGATCGATGGGTACTCAAGAACCAAGGAGCTTCTCAAAATTGATGAGTTTACCACGTCTATCCCTTTCATGGTCGTAGATCGTAACTGGGCTGTGAGGTATTACCCAAATAGCTACAAGGCACCTGGTCACAGATATGTATTTCTGATTCTTGATTCGGCTGATGCCAAGGATGTGAAGGCGAAATTCACCTTTAGCTTACTTGACAAGGGTGGAGAACCAGTGCCTTCATACATCAAAACTGTGACAGAACATATTTTCCAAAGCAAAGGTTACGGTTACGGTTTCCCTGAGTTTATCAAGCAGGAGGATCTGGAGAGATCAGCACATCCAAGAGGCGATTGTTTCAGAATCAGGTGCGATGTCTCCGTGGTGAAGATGATCCGCAGCCAAGAGATGCATGCAAAGCAGTTCGTTGTGGTTCCTCCAAGCGACTTGCATTGACAACTTGGTGGCCTCCTGAAAAGCAATGATGGAGCAGACGTCAGCTTTCGAGCAGGTGTCGAGATTTTCTTGGCTCATAGGTCCGTGCTTGCTGCTCGGTCACCGGTCTTCAAGGCGAAGCTCTTTGGCGCCATGAGGGGGAAAGTCGGTGATTCCATCGAAATTGATGATATAGAAGCTGATGTGTTCAACTCCTTGCTCCATTTCATCTACAAGGACTCACTCCCTGAGAGCACTAATGAAGGTGTAACACAAGATGATGTAGTGACAGCTAGCCATCTACTTGTAGCGGCAGACAGGTACGACATCGAGAGGCTGAAGTTTATATGTGAGGACAAACTGTGCAATAATATTGACTGCAACATGGTTGCAACTAGTTTGGCTTTGATCGAGCATCACAGTTGCGATGGGCTCAAGGAGGCTTGCTTTGAGTTCCTTGCATCTCCGTCCAATCCGGAGAGGGTGATCGCAACTGAGGGTTACCAACATCTAAAAAGCAGTTGCCCATCTATTCTCAAAGAGTTGATTGCTAGACTCTTACCTGTTGAGCTGACAGCAGCCAGGGATATTATCAGGTCAATGTGATCATATCAAGTCAACTTGGTATCTCTTTTGTAGCTCGCTTGCGAATGTGTCAGAACAAAAAAGGTATCTATTTGTGCAAGTAGAATGGGTATTGTTGGCTCCTTCATTCTGGGTTTTCTGTATGCCTTGTGTATATACAGTTCAGATGTTGTGTGTGAGGATGAGTCTTTTTTCCCCTGCTCTATCTTTGTTGTGGGCTTGTAGTTGCAATCCTATAGTTGTTCTCTCCTACTTAAAACTTGTGTAGTTGTAAGTTGCTGCTAGATGATCCCTATTTCTTCTGTTCTAGAAGTGGAAAATGTATTTTTTTAGCGGAAAGACTAACGCCCACACATGTGGCAGTTTTGCAACTCGCCCACATGCGTGGATGACCGTCTAGTCGAGTTTGCATAAAGCTTGACACATTGAGGCATAATTCGCGTGCCACGTAGGACGGGCCTGGTGTATTGGCATTGGAGAGTTCGTCCACATGCCCGCAGCACGCGGTTTTGGTAGATGTGCTATGTGGGCGAACTAATTTCTGTCCACACAGCCAACACATAGTCCACACGCGTGTGGGCGAACTGATTTCGCCCACACGACTTGAATGTCAAATGCAGTACGCGTACATGGCAACTATGATTCATTGCAAGACGGTAACTGCAGTTGCGCGTATGTGGCAACCAAATAAGAACACATGGCAACTATGATTAACCATAGATGGTAACTATGGTTGGACCACACATGGCAACTAGGTAAACACACATGGCAACTACTGTTTGACCATACGTGGCAAGTAGTTAATCACACACGACAACTATGGTTTGATTACACGTGGCAACTACCATAAATTAGACATGTCAACTATAGTTAACCAAAACAGATAGAGTTGTCATGCTTTAACAACTACATTTGCCATCCCCGGATAACTACATCTGCCATCCCGGATGGCAACTAATTAAATCATCATCCCGCGGGAGTACCTAACGTAGCCGTGCCAGGATGTGTGTGCATTTTTGCTTCGTGCCACACGCACGGAGTGGAGATGAGTAGTAATTTGTTGGGCGTGTGGCGCGAAGTAGTTGCGCCCACACGTGTGGGCAATTCTAATGTTCTCCCACACACAACCCGTGTGGGCTGCCTCCTGCTCACGCCACACACGGTGTGTGGGCAGATGGCTAGTATGCCACACGTGTGGCAGTTAGCTGCGTCCTTTTTTAGTTGGAAGTGAAAAAATATCATCTCTATGTTCCCTTGAGTTTGACATAGCATTTTCTCTTGATTGAAGTGATCTCACTAAAAAAAAAGACACATCCATGACATTTTGGGCCGAACGAATTTTTTTCTGTCATACATATGACACTTCTATGACGATAATTGTGACAAAACTCGGTATCATCATAGATGTGGTGGGCTCCTACTTCTATGACAAAAAATTATGACAGAAAATGGGCTTTTCGTCCTGGGCGGGCTGGAGACGCAGCTGCATGACATTCTTTGGGTCGTACATGACGGAAAAAACCATGGTAGAAGCGAGGGCGAGGAAAATTTCGGGGAGTTCCCGGTTACGGTGGGAGGTCGGGGGCCGAGCGATGCGCGTTTCTCTCCTACACATACGCGCGTGTGTGCGAGGCGTTGGCTCTAACTGAACCCGAGCAAGGCATTGGGCTCTAACTGAACTCGAGCGATTGCACTGCAGGCTATGCGTTAATGAACCCAAGTGATCGATCGATGGCTGTTAACTGAACTCGATCGAGCGATTCCTTCGCTACTGCTGCTAACTGAAGCCGATCGATTGGATGAACAGTGAGCGTTGCTGGGGGGTTTGGATGAACAGTGAGCTATGGCGTTGCCTCTGGATGAATAGGACCCCGTGGTGTGGAGGGCTGGATGAACTGTAGACGGTGGAGGGGTGCCCGTGGAGGGGTGGATGAACAGGATGCCGTGGTCACTACAAGAAATATGTCAACTAGTGACCTTCTGTCAGTGACCCTGGAAGAATTGGTCATAGATCTTTGACCATTTGAGACCAATTGGTCAAAAGCTGTTCGGGGGGCTCCAAACCCTAAACCATTAGACCATTTTGGTCAGAAAGGTCATAATTTCCTTACACGAAATGGTCATAAAGCAAACAGTGATGGTCCGCTGCCTTATTTCTAGTTGGTAACAACCAATATAGATGGTCATAGCCTTGTAGACTGTGGTGGGTTGTGATCACTAGGCGCCATCTCATCAGTTTTGCCTATGTGTCATCTCCATGTGTCAATTTTTGCCCTAGGTTGTGAAGCAACCTATATTTCTGTTATTCTGAAAATTCCTAAAAAATTCTCATAAATTGTTTGGATTATATCTTCATCAAATATGTCAAAAACCTTCCTTGCCTAGTTCAAAAATAATTCAACAATATTCATTTTCCTATTCTATTTAGAGCAACACTTTGTGAAGGAAGTACCATTTTGGCATGTCCAAATGGTATCCATTTTCTATAGTGCTTTCCTCTACCCAAATAACCATCCTCCACCAAATGCCAGCTCAATCCATTCATTATTTTGAGCCCAGCTTCAACATTCGTATTTATGTCCAGTGTGGTACTTTGCAAAGCAAGTACAACCTAGGATCCTCCTTTTGAGCTAAAAATTTGTGAAGACGGTCTTCTTAATAACTGATCATCCTCAGTCAAAACTCACACCCATTAGCCATGTGCATTTCCCGTACCGCTAATCAAACACTTGGCTGCTTATTCATGTTTGAGCATCAACCAGTCTCCTCATGAGAATATTATTTTGTGATTTTCTTCCTAGCACCTACCTAGGGAGTGCCCAACCCACTAGACATACCTAGGCCGCCCAGAACACATGGCAACGCCATGGTCACGCGGTGACCACGTGGCGGGCATGCGAGGTTACGCGCTCTAGAGTTGGGGCCCTCGCCCACCGTCCAAACCTTGACGTATCGCCACCAAACCATGTATTTATGATTAAATATGTAATTATGTAACTAGAAATGATTTTTGGAATAAATAAATGGCAAACTATGAGGCAGCTGCAGTTCAAATTTGACCCTCTTCCAGCTGAATCGGCCAGAATTTGTCTTTTTCACCAGAGGTGGATCAAAACTTTTAACACCCAACCATTTTGACAATTGTGCATTAAATATGGCCTATTATTTTATAAAATTGATTTGGTCCAATTTTGCAACAAATATATGGTAGGTCCTTCAAAAAAACTCATTTCAGGCACTCGGAAAATGGAAAATGAATTTTCCGTGCAAAGAAAATGAAAACTTCCTTAGACAACATTGGTTGACATTCCAAGGCACCCTTGTGAACAATATGAGATTATTTGAACAAACTATGCCATGAATGTGGCCATAAGATTGATCATTTGGCTTGAAAGCCATGAATCTTCACACAGGATAGCTCATTTTTGAGAACACTTTTTTTTAAAATAATTTCCGTATTACAAGTTTATTATTTTTCCTGAAAACTTGGTCACATATAATGACACAATGAGAAGGTTTTCCAATTTTTTGATTTTTTTTCAATTTTTTATGCCCGTTTCAAAACGCGGTCAAAACGGCGGGCTTGACTGTTCCTAGCTAGTGGTTGAATCTTGGAAAACTTTTGATGTTTCTATGATTAAATAGATACTTATGTACCTAGAAATGATTTTTGGAAAAAATAAAGAGCAAACTATGAGGCAGCTGCAGTTCAAATTTGACCCGCTTCCATCTAAATTGGCGGAAATTTGTCTTTTCCACCAGAGGTGGATCAAAACTTTTTACGCCCAAAAATTTGGTCAATTGTGCATTGAATATGGCCTAGTATTTTATAAAAATGATTTGGTCAATTTTGCAAGAATTATTTGGTAGGTCTTCACAAAAAAACCTCATTTGGGGCACTCGGAAAATGGAAAATGGCTCTTTTGTGCAATGAAAGTGAATACTCCCTTAAGCAACATTGTTTGGAATTCCAATATGCACCCTTGTGCACAATATGAGATCATTTGAACAAACTATGCCATGAATGTGGCCATAAGATTGATCATCTAGCTTGAAAGCCATGAATCTTCACGCATGATAGCTCATTTCTGAGAACACTTTTTAAAAATAGTTTCCGTATTACAATTTTATTATTTTTCCTGGAAACTTGGTCACATATAATGACACAATGCGAAGGTTTTCCAATTTTTTGATTTTTTTTGAATTGTTTATGCCCATTTCAAAATGCGGTCAAAACAGCGGGCTTAACCGTTCCTAGCTAGTGGTTGAATCTTGGAAAACTTTTGATGTTTCTATGATTAAATAGATACTTATGTACCTAGAAATGATTTTTGGAAAAAATAAAGAGCAAACTATGAGGCAGCTGCAGTTCAAATTTGACCCGCTTCCAACTAGATCGGCGGAAATTTGTCTTTTTCACCAGAGGTGGATCAAAACTTTTTACACCCAACCATTTGGTCAATTGTGCATTGAAGATGGCCTAGTATTTTAGAAAAATAATTTGGTCCAATTTTGCATGAATTATTTGGTAGGTCCTTCACAAAAAAACATCATTTGGAGCACTCGGAAAATGGAAAATGGCTCTTTTGTGCAATGAAAGTGAAAACTTCCTTAAGAAACATTGTTTGGAATTCCAATATGCACCCTTGTGCACAATATGAGATCATTTGAACAAAATATGGCATGAATGTGGCCATAAGATTGATCATTTGGCTTGAAAGCCATGAATCTTCACGCATGATAGCTCATTTCTGAGAACACTTTTTAAAAATAATTTTCATATTACAAGTTTATTATTTTTCCTGGAAACTTGGTCACATATAATGACACAATGCGAAGGTTTTCCAATTTTTTGATTTTTTTTGAATTTTTTATGCCCGTTTCAAAATGCGGTCAAAACGGCGGGCTTGACCGTTCCTAGCTAGTGGTTGAATATTGGAAAGCTTTTGATGTAAATATGATTAAATAGATACTTATATTGACTAATTGGCCACCATTGAAAATTTTGTTTACATATATAAAAATCTTGAAGGTGCGACAAACTGCCAATAATGATGCTGATTATTCTCAAGTGAATGTGAATGAGAATGTATCGTTTGTCTAGAGATGGAGTCTGTGGGATAGAGTTCATTATTTTTGGTGTATTCATCTAGAGTTCATTTAGCAAAGTTCAGAAACGCAAACAACATCAGTTCATTAGTTACACTAAGCATTTGCCTGCCTAAGTTGTATTTAGACCAAAATTTGCTAATAGACACCCCCTTCACAGATCTGCTATTTTTTGGCGTGCACATAATATGTATGTCTTAACAATTTCCAGTAGTGGTGTTCTTGGTGTATAGTTAGGTGCAATCTTCTGCCGTGAAATCATCACGAAATGCCTTTGCTAGAGCTCACCTATGGCATTGTTTTTCCTGCAGGTTAGTGAGCAGCATCAGGGGGAGGAGCTTCCTCACTCCACCCCGGATCTACGGATGCCACCTCGCTGGCCATGGACTCTGTCTTAGGGTTTCCGCTGCCGCCGCCGGAGAGGGGAGGGGAGGAGTGTAGAAGGACCAGAGCGAGATGGTACGTCCGCTGTCCTCTTGATCCTTTTCTCGATCTGATCCATACTAGACCTTTCTTATTAATCGCGTGACTGATGGTCTGATTCGATGGTTCGACAGTCTGGACGGCTCCTCGGGCAGCTCCTCATCATTGGCAGGGCCGTCGTCGGCAGGGCCTTGGTGCAGGCCTACCGCCAGACCATCGTTAGTGAGTGCCCTTGCTGTCCAAAACTCGGTGGAATTTTGCAGCTATTCTGTAACACCCCAAGAATTTAACCATGTCTTGTGTATTAAAATTTTGCCAGGAAACTTAAATTTTATTTTTCTGGATTTATTTTTGATTTCAGAACCATTCTTTTCTTTATTATTATGGAGTTTTGCCTTAAGTGAAAACTTTTCAAAACTATGTTGTTGGACTTGTATACCCTCCCTTTAGACATTGCTTTTATCAATGGAGTTATTTATATGATTATTTTCCCTGAGCTTTATTTCTTTTAAGATAATTTTTTTATAAGATTTAGAGCCTCTTTTGCACTGCAACCCTTTGATAAATTTATTTAAAAATTCCACCAAAATTTGGGGATGACAAGTGATGTTCCTAAATCACTTTTATGCAAAAATATCCTTTAGTCATTTGGAGATTGTGAGCTCTACACTAAATTTTCCAATCTGGTCCAGATGGCTCTGTTTGCAGTACAACTTATTTAAATATTCTTTTAAAAATCCCACAAAAATTAGGGGAGGTCAGTAAGAGTGTATTATTCAACTTTGTGCAAAAATCCACTGATGTTCTTTGAAAAATTTGAGCAAAACTTCCTCTTTTGCCCTATGGTCCAGTCTGGCTTTTTCTACAGCAACTCTGATTTTTGTTGCTCTAGTGCCGATGATCCTTCTCCTTCTTATCAACCACCCTGCAAAACCCTTAAGTCCATGAGATTGGACCCATTGGGGTATTTTTGGTGCATGCAATAATAGCTTTTAGTTTCTGTCCAGAACTGGTTTTCTCAAAAACTTCCACTAGCAAGTTTCTGTTTTTGCCAAACTAATCTTACCACCCTCTTTTGCATCTAAAGAGACACTAGTCTGGAGAGTTTGGCCACCCCAAGATTTGCCTAGATGCTCTTAGCATTTTGTCAAACACCTTGAGTGCATGAGAAGTTTTGGCATAAGTTTTAGTTTACATTATGAACTTGATCCTCTGATCAAACTAGCTTGTCCACTGATCTACTTGCACACCCTAGTCTAGACCTGGTAATCCCCAGCCCCACCCAAGCCTCCTAGCATGACCTGGCATTTCGCCGAGCACCTGGTGCGCGTGCTCTGGGCGGGCCCAGAGCGCACGTTTTGCACGCGCGCGCACCGAGCCGCCGCGTCTCACTGCCGCCTCCCCGTGCTCGTTCTGGCCACTCCCCACTTGCAGCCAGCACGGCCGCCCCCTCCCTCGCCGCAGAGCCGTTCCTAGAGCTCCACAGCGCCGCTATCCGGTCGGCCGTGGCAACTAGCGACCGGCCACAGTAGGCCCCTGCCCCGGACGGCGCCGCCCGAGCCACCCGCACGTGCCAGCTGCCCCTGGAACAATGCGATCCCATCCGCAAGCCCGTCCGCTAGCTCGCGTCACCGCCACGTCACCCTGTAGCACAGAATGGTGGTTCACCGTCGAGCTTATCTCCGGCCGCCACCGAACCGACCTAATCACGCTATAAAAGGATCCCCGAGCCTCTCCGAACCCTCAGGCAACATTCAAGCCAACCCCCTAGAGCTCCCCTGGCCAGCAACCGACGGCGGGAAGCTTTCTCCCCCATCTCCGGCCAGTACAGCCGCCGCCGCCCTCCGGTCCATTCAGTCGCAACCCGAGCGCCTCCCGTCCAACCAGTGCCACCATCCCCTTCCCCTCGATCTCGCGGAGCCACCCAACACCTCAAATTCGCTCAGGAACCATCGTAGCACGAACCCCCAAACTCACCCGAAGCTGCCATCCGCCGCGGAGCTCACCGCTGGCGACTCCCTCTATCCCCGCCACCCCCTCGACCACCGGGAGGACCGCCCTGGCCTGGCGGATCCATCCCCGCCCGCAGAACCCCATGAGGAGCCGCCAATCGCCAGCGACGATCGCCGGAGCCCCGCCTCTGTTCGGCCATAGGAGGGAGGCGGGGGCGACTGGTCAAACCTGACCAGTGGGCCCCCTGGACCCACTATCAGTGACCCAGCGCCGGTCCACGCTGGACTAAGTGAAGGCGTAAACACCAGAGTACGTCTTCGACGTGTATTCTTTCCGAAACGTTTTTCTTTTTTTCTGTATTATTTTTTAAACACAGAATTTGACCAAAACTTTGATTGACCATATCTTTTAAAATATAACTCCAAATGAGTTGATTGTTTTTCCTACCTCTCTCAAACTTTGTCTAGTTTATTTTAAAATAGGATTTTTGGAGAGAGAAGAAAACTTTCAAAAAGTTTTGGGAATGCACCCTGCCTCTCCACAACCTGAAGGCAAGCATTCTGAACCCTGGCATAATATTTTTGGGTGTTGGTTGACACGATTATAACACCCCCTTAATACGAAGAACTCGTTATTTTATGTGGTGATACAATCATTTGCATGAATGCATATTGGAGATTTCCTTGCTGTTGGAAATGGATATACTTGTGATGGTAATTGTCCTCATATGCCTTGCATGCATGCCGGAAAGAAATTCGAGAAAGCCTCTTCCTTGGGTAGGCGTTAGTTTGTCTCCGGTCTTCGTCCGGACGGTTATGTCCGGTATGGCATAGTAAGGTATAATGAGTGGTGATTTTGTTGGTTGAAGTATATTGGTTATACATATCATACAGGGAATTTTTTTAAACCTCCTAAGTCGACCGTAGATCGAGTCTTGTCCCAGTAACCCCCATACTTGTTTTCGTACTACCACTTGTCCCTGCCGCAGGTAGGGTATGGTTCAGTAAGTTGTCAACCCCTTCCTAGCACACACCGTACAAAGAGGCCATGGTGGATGATACCGACTGCAGCCGGTAGGCAGGCCACCTGGTCCGGGGGCATGGGTGTTTCAGTTGTAGCCGAGGGGGTAGCTCCCCCAGTTTGCGCACGATATAAATTTTCTGATCCCATGCTAATCGAGGTTGTATCCTCCCCACTTAGAGTTTTGCTTGACAGGTGTCGTGGGTGATTCCAGACACCGGTAAGTCAAGTTGGTGTGTGCGGGTCAGGTGTGTTTTCAATTAAAAGACCGTAGACAGAATTAGTCCTGATGGACTAAAGGAATCCATTACTCGTGGGTAAAGAGTACACCCTCTGCAGAGATTAAATCTATTCGAATAGCCGTGTCCATGGTTAAGGACTACAGTCTGGGATGGGTCGAGTGTCGGTCTTCGGAGGAGGAACTGCTAAACCAGAACATGGATCATGACGTGTGACTTATGATGATTATGATTATTATTATTATGGACTAACCCCTTTATATTATTTGAAGTATTGAGTATCCCTGGGATGGTTCTACCTCCTGGATATTCACTATGACTATTTACTTTATAAGCCCTTTATGTGGTGTCGCGCAGACGCCCGACTGTGGCATGCTTGTTATTTATTTACCTTATAAGCCCTTTATGTGGTGTCGCACAGACGCCCGACTGTGGCTTGTTTGTTACTTATTTCACTTATAAGCCCTTTATGTGCTGTCACTCAGACGCCCGACTAAGGCATGCTTTATATTATTGTCCTTTTGAGGCGTCGCTTCAGACACCCGATCGGTGCATTCTATTTTTATTCTCTGACTGCATACTCATGATTTACACGAACAACCTGCCTACGTGCCTGCCTACGTGCATCATGGATTTTATTTTTTTGACTCACGTTGTGATCAGAGAATAGTTCAGTGCATGATTATCATTTATGTTATACTCGTGTTCATAATGTTTGCGAGTACATTCAAAGTACTCACTGGCTTGTCCCTGGCTATTGTCTTGGCCAGATTTCTTGCATGGAGAGGAGCATTGCAATGACAGCCCTGGAACCTAAGCAACGGTGATAGCAGCCTCGTGAAGATAGGAGTTAGCCTGGTCTGCTGTTCCTGTGGGAAATGGAGTCCCATAGACGCTGATGATCAACAAACCTCTTCCGCCATCAACCACTAGAAACCATTTGATGTACTCATAGGCCAGAATGGTCTTGTACTACATATTCTGTATTTTTCTTGGAATTTCTGTATCAAGTTGGTGCCTCATCAGCTAACAGTAATCCTGGGGCTGGTGAGCACAAGGGCCATTTTCTGGGAAACAATACCCAGAGAACCGGTTGTGACATATTCCTAGAACATGTTGTAGTGTCCCTTGCTGTCAAAAACTCGGTGGTGGTGATAGGATTTGTTTTTGGCTTGATGGGCATAGTATGCACTCTGGAATGCTACACCATTGAAGTGTAAACGAATTGTGCAAAAAAAATTGTTGTCTTGCATTTTACTGGTGTCTATTCTTGTCATGTATAATTCTCATTTAGTACTGAAGGATGCAGGCAGGGAATTCTATTGTTTGATTAACTGAATCAAAACCTGAAGGAGATCTAGATTAACAGTAGAATCACATAGTTGTAATTACCCGAGAAATTTTAACAGAATCTCACTGTTATGTCCTCCATGGGGCGCTCTTGTTTGTTATCGCAGTAGAATTTGGTGTGCTTGAATAAATGGCGCTCATTTGCATCATTGTATTTCTGCAGAGTTTTAAGAAGAATTCTGGTACGAACGCACTGACCGTATACTTGTACATGTGCAGCTGAGGAAAATCCTGTGGGCTACTTCCAAGCATGATGAGTACGTGATGCAGAACTATTCTGTGATGCATTGGTCGTCCTTACTCCGCAGAGGAAAAGAAGTGCTCAATGTGGCAGGCCCAAATCAGGTGATCTACCACAGAGCGATGTGATAGTCCTGTATCGTCGGAATTTCGGTCAATCTCTGATCCACTGTGCGACCACACTGTGCAGGATATGCAGGGAGGTCGGACCTTGTCCAGGGGAAGATCAGCACCATGACGATGAAAGACAACCTCTTGGCGGCTGGTGGTTTCCATGGGGAGCTGATCTGCAATGTAAGGAGGCCGGAGTAGGCACGTAGTGCACACACAAAGCATTTTTTTCCGCTTGAGAACATGTAGAAATGTAGATCTGTAGCTTGACACTTAGGTATTTATTACTCTGTTAGTACCTTGGCAATGAATTCTAGCAATGAGCAATGCATCTCGAGCAGCGATAGCTTGATTGGTAAACTAGTGCTTTGTGTGTGCTAGTACCTCACAATGTCATCCTTGTATATGCACAGATGAAATTATTCACCCCGCCATTGTCATTGTTTCCTAATCGAGTACAACAAACCTCCTATGGTTTTTTGTGCAAAATAAGCGTGGAACATTGTAGTGCTGACCCAACATGTACCTAGCATTTCTGATGTGTATTTCCTTTGATTCCCTAGGGTTAACCTGCAAGCTATAATAACTGTGTATCGATCCGTGGGATATTGGGCTGGTAAATATAGAACTGTAGAGATATAGAACTAAAGCGTGGTACTTAGCCATTTAAGTTGTTGGTACTTGGTAGTACCTACACAGTGAAGTCTAGTTGATTCAGGAAACTTGACTTGAGATTTTCTTTCTTATGATTTACTGATGAAACCTTGAATCTTGAATCTTGATGTAGGTATCCCCCGTCTGCACCATCGAGCCGGGCCTGCTCACCTCCTTCTTGATGATCGCATGTCGGGAGAGCCCTCTGCCGGCAGCGACGCCGCTGGGTCTGGTGCCGTACAAGGGACACCGGTGCAGGATGCTGTCGTCATCCGTTCCTAACGCCACTGAGTTGAGGTACTTGAGATTTCTCTCCCCACTACACTGTCTCACCCATTCCCCTTCACAAATTTCCTCACAATCAAATCGATGCTGCAGCTGCAGGTGTTCCTTGATGCTACATATGTCAGTTTCTTTTGGTAAACTAGAAACTGACATCAAAATCGATTCCTCTTTAGAGTGTGTTGCTTGTATCTACTAGCTGGTTCTGTTGCTTACTACTTGTTGACCCTGGTTAAGCACTAGTGGTATTGCTGCTGGCTAGATGGGAATTGTTGAATGATTGCCAAAGCCCTGTTAGTTCTTTGGTTGTAACAACTGAACTTGTATTTTTCTTTTGGTAAACTGACATATCAAAAGTAGTGATCTGTTTCAGCTGTGATCTGTGCCATGTGATTGTGCTTTTGTAGCAATGTAATTTTGCAGAATCCACTTGATTCTGGTGCAGAATTCAATGTTGTCCAATTGTTTGGGCTTATTTCCTGCTGTGATTATCGTCAATAAGAGCAACCCAGTGGTTTGCTTGCCATGTCTGGTTCTTATTTTGGTAGTAGTTTGCTTTGCTTATCAAGTAGTATCAGTCAATTGGCCAGCCTGGAGCAGCTTGGTGTTTTACATTATGGTGTTAACTGTGAAAATGCCAAGTGTGAGAAAATTAGACCAACTCTCCATTTCTTGCCTGAATGCATTCTTTAAACGAGATGATGTGCTAGAGACATGCTACTTCATTGTCTCACTCGCTGCATTCTTTAAACGAGATGATGTGCTAGAGACATATCTTCTGACCTTCAAGAACTATCTTCATTGTCTCTCCTCGCTGCATTGTCTCACTCGTTCTCCTTCTATTTACTCTGGGCAGGCATGATGTACATCTGGTGGTCGTCAAGTCAAGGAACCTTCTCTTCTTGTTGCGGCAGTCCTCCTCCCGCTGCTCTGCTCTGCTCAACAGCTAGCGTGCATGCCTAAAACAAAGGTAAGACTCTGGCTGGTCGGTGTGTTGAGCCATGGTGGTCTGTTTGTGGGGGTCATCAACATTGGTATAGGTTAGCATGTGCCCTTCCATCAGTGCACGGTGATGAAACGCTTCATTTGATGATGACGGCTGGTTCCAGATCTGCACCTCTTGTTTGTTAATTTGGCTCATGTATGTTGTCGTGTCTGCGAAAGATGCAACCTAAGTGCTTTTCTTGTCCTTAAGTTTAATAAATGAGGAACAACATTCAGATCGTGCTCCATGGCGCGCATCAGCTGTTGTGTTTGTAATGTTTGAGTCCGCTCCATCATCGATCTGTAGGCCCATTGACAGTCATAAAGTTGCATTATTTAGCCACTGGTAGGGTAGGATATGCCCAAATGTGGTTAGTATAGGAACCAGAGTCCCCTAATTGCTAGCAAAACTTGTGTAATGATCTCTTGTTACCTTCTACTGATTTTTAGTCTTTTTTTAGTACTTCTGTATTGGTATTCAGAAATAAAATTCGTATGTTTCTGTATATGTTCTTTTAGATAAGTATGTCAATACATAACTAGTAATGTAAATGGTGTGACACTGTTCTTAATAAAAATGAAAATAACTTGTGAATGTCAATCTCATGTATCAGGGTCCTGTTCTTGTAAACCTTATGTAAAGCTAAAATTCTTGTGTGCAGGGCGACTAGTGATGCAGCACATCAAGCAGTAGTAGGCACCCGAAGCAGTAGGCGGAGGGGGTCTCTCGAACGTCGCTACTATCACTGATTGATGATGGATGATCTCTCTCCCTCTCCCTCTCTTGCAAGCGTCTAAAAATGCTGGTAAAAATAGAAATGGTAGATCCCATGTTGTTGTAGTCCCATGTAGTTCCTTTTCTCAGACTGCCCTTTGTTGCTTCATTTCTATGTTAATTCAGTCTCTATCAAATGTATCTACTATCTATTATCGTGGCTGTGTGATGAATCCTTTTGTGTTGAAAGAAATAAAATGGTTTGGATACATTTGTACATGCTTAGATGTCAAGCTTCTAAATGTATGTTGTGGAGGCCCAAAATAGATTGGACTGTAAAAGGGCCGAGGCCCAAAAAAGAAATGAATTATAGAAGGCCACGTCCTAGAAAATAAAATGGGCCAGGCCCATGTATCTAGTGAAAATTAACAGAAATAAATATACTAAATGGGCTGAATTGTTGGGCTTGGCCCATGTAAAACACCTAATCGAACCGGGCCGAATCTTGTCAGTGACCTTTTCAATTGGTCGCAATTTATCCATGTCAGATTGCCATGTCGGATCCGATGTGGCCTGGGCAGACAGCCAGTGACCAAAAGAAAAGGTCATGGGTTCAACGACCTTTTGTTTTGGTCGTAAACGTCTACGACCTTCTCACAGAGAAGGTCGTTAATTTCAGTTTACGACCGCCAGCTTTTGACCTTCTATTTTTGGTCACAAAAAGGGCGCAAATGAAAAACAATGACCTTTCGGTGACCAATAGTCAAGGTCACAAGTTGATCTTTCAGTGACCGGTGTGGAGGGCTGGATGAATAGTAGACGGTGGAGGGGTGTCCGTGGAGGGGTGGATGAACAGGACCCCGTGGTGTGGAGGGCTAGATGAACAGTAGATAGTGGAGGGGTGCCCGTGGAGGGGTGGCTGAACAGTAGCCGATGGAGTAGCACGCGGTGGAGGCTGTATGAACAGGAGCCCATGGAGGCTGGAGGAGGTCGACGATAGCCCGTGGAGGCTGGAGGAGGTCGACGGTGGAGATGAACAGTATCCCGTGGAGTCCCGTTTTGCGGTACGCCACACCCCTCCGGATGAACAGGACCCTTGTTTCGACCGTAGCGCTCCAACACAAGCCCGTTTTGTCCGTTTTGCGGTACGCCACACCCCTCCCGATCAACAGGACCCCCGTTTCGACTGTAGGAGGTCCGTTTCGTCCGTTTTGTGGTACGCCACACCCCTCCTGATCAAAAGGATCCCCGTTTCGACCGTAGGAGGTCCGTTTCCTCCGTTTTGCGGTACGCCAGACCCCTCCCAATGAACAGGAACACAAGGCCGTTTCCTCCGTTCTACGGTACGCCAGGCCTCGTTTCCATCGGCTGTTCCGTCCAAGCCCTCGCGATGAACACGAACACGATGACGCATTCTGTTCCGACCCAGCCGGTTGGCTCCCCATGAACACGACGACGACGCTGTTTCTCCGTTCCGACCCAGCCATGAAAACGAGCGCTGGCCGTACGTATATATGCGCGAGTAGGCGTTCGAGACCCCGCCCGTATGTACACATACGTGGCCGTATTTTCTTTCTTGCACACTGGCCGCTATATGTACGTGTACATGCTACGTGCGCGCCTCTACTACAACACGTGCGCGCCTCTACATCCACCAGTATGTCCGTACACGTTTGCGACCAGAATGACAACGCTACGTATGCATCGACCAGGTGGGTCCCGACTGTCAGGCACTTCCTTGCGTGCGAAGATGTAGCTGGTGGGTCCCAATAGTCACGGGGGCGAATCCTTTTTTTTCACGAACACACTTCCTTGCGGGCGAAGGTGTAGCTGGTGGGTCCCAGAATTCAGGGGGAAACGTCTTTTTCGCGAAATATGGTGGCCCGTCCAGTGGGTCCCTGCTGTCAAGAGGAGGAATCATTATTTTCCGCATAATAAGGAGGCACTTCCTTGCTGTGGCCGTGGACCCAGGTGTCAGCCTCTCCACGTACAGTCCACGTCCAATGGAAGTCGTTCCTTAACCACGTTGACCACGCCGCACCGAGAGCACTAGGGCGGTGGACAACGGCGAGGCCTAGGAAGGGGACGTCGTGGAGCCGGTGAAGACATGGCAGTGGATGCCCACGCGGAGAGGAGTATGAGGGTTCACTCGTTCGGCTGCGGTGTGAGGCTGCCGTCGCCGCAGGGCCTGGCCTGCGGTGGGAATAGTAGGGGGCGGTGAGGCCTCCGCGGTAGCACAGCCGGCCACGGGAGGCAGGAGTAGGCGGCATGACCGGCGCTACTTTGGACGGCTGGGGCAAGAAGTCTATAGGTTGAAGAAGCACTACGGCCGTTGGATGGACATCGTACGGTCACTGGAGCTAGAATCGTTCATATTGTCTAAGTTGACAAAGCCCTCCGCCCCGTCAACTTAGTAGGCCCACAAGTCAGCCTCCCACCAAGGTGGGTCCCAGCTAGTAGGGGGAGTATTCATTTTTTTGTGCGTAATAAGGAGGCACTTCCGGTGGGTCCGAGCTGACACCGGGGGGAATGTTTTTTTTCGCGAAATACGGTGGCCCGTCCGGTGGGTCCGAGCAGTCAGGGGGAAACGTTTTTTTCATGAAATAAGGTGGCCCGTCCGGTGGGTGCCTGTTGTCAGGTGGAGGAATAATTATTTTGCGCATAATAAGGAGGCACTTCCTTGCGGCCGCCGTGGACCCAGCTGTCAGCCTCTCCACGTACAGTACTCTTCCGATGGAAGTCGGTCGTTGACCATGTGGACCATGCCGCGCCGAGAGCACCAGGGCGGTGGACGACGGTGAGGCCTAGGAAGGGGATGACGCGGAGCCAGGGAAGACGCAGCAGTGGAAGCCCGCACGGAGAGGAGTACGAGGGTTCATTGGTTCGGCTGCGGTCTGAGGCTGCCATCGCCGCAGAATAACAGGGGTTGTGGGTGAGTGGAGGGATGGCCTGGCCAGCGGTGGGAGTAGTATGGGTGCGGTGAGGCCTCCGCGGCAGCATAGCCGGCCACGGGAGGCAGGAGCAGGCGGCACGACCGGTGCTGCTTTGGGCGGCTGTACTAAGAAGACCAGAGGTTGAAGAAGCACTACGGCCATTGGATGGACATCGTACGGTCACTGAAGCTAGAATCATTTATTATTGACTAAGTTGACAAAGCCCTTGGTACGCTCCAACTTAGTAGGCCCATAGGTCAGCCTCCGAAATGGTGCGCCCCAGATGTCAGGGGGAGGAATAATTTTTTGTGCGGCCGAAGCTAAGAATATCTGTGATTGAAGCAGAAGCACGACATCCGTTGGATAGACATCCAACGGCCACTGCTGCTAGAACCATATGTTGACTATAATAAGTTGACAAACCCTTGCATACGCGTCAACTTATTTTTTTAGGGGACGCGTCACTTAGTAGTCCCACAAGTGTGTGGCAGAGAACTTATAGCCCATTTGCGTTCTGTAAGACTGTACAGCCCATTCTTGAATTCTAATGGAATTTACAATAGCCCATTTACAGTTTGTTAAAAGTACAACCCATTTTCTAGCTGGGACAATGATTAATAATTTCAATCAACCGTTGAAGACAGAATTCAATAAAATTTCCCATATTTTGATGGGATCCAAAATATTTTTATCCCAAAATTGCTTGTCAGATTAAATATAAAATTGTATTACGTAAAAATCCAACGAAACATTGTGCGCGCAACAATGAAAATTTAAGATTTTCAAAATCCATAAATAATATTTTATAAACTAATTTCGTGTTTGGTGCATTTTTTATAGTTACTGCCTAGTTTTTATAATTACATCCCATTTATTATTTTTTAAAGCCCATTTTCCTGTTAAGCCTAATGCATCCCTCCTAGGAAAGATTTGCAGCCCAGCGGGGCGGAGAATAACAAGTTGACCTTGCCTGGGTATTCCTCAAAAAGACGTATAGCTGGGCTAGCCATTTTCATATGGAAAAAATTAGTATCTGGGCCGGATATCTAGCCTGGGCTAGACGGGCCACAGCCCGCCCAGTTAATACCCTGCTCTCCTCTGAACAACAACGAAATCATCGCCAAGAAAAACTCTGTAGTGCTCACGCCTCAAAAACACAAATATTGCTCGAGCTGCTTGGTCCCAGCTGTCGGCCGCACCTTGTGCAATTCTCTCGTTTATATTGACTACATATGTTGACAATGGTGTGGGACCGTGATGTCGGGAAACCAGGAGAAAGCAAAAAAATATAGTTGTACGTAATAAGGAGGCACTTGCGTACGTACGCCTATGACCCTAGTGGGTCCCTAGTGTCATCCAGTCAAAATAAAGTCATCTCCTAAATCCTCATGTTCGTTGACAATGTTAACAATGCTCGGCGCCACAGCGAGCGCAACAACTCGAAGGACAATGGAGAGGGCCTCGCGGGCCCTACAGATGGTCTGATACAGCACCCGCTGCTCATTCAGGAAGCCAGGATCAACGGACACCTATGAGCACCTTCGAGAAACTGAGACGGCATAAAATGGTAAGGCCGCGCTTGGGAGCTTTGGTTTATTTCAAACCTGTGTTAACATACACAAGTGTAATTTACTCGTCATCGGAAACAACACGTAAAATACAGGCGTAATGAAACCGAGGGCCCGAGGTCTGTAAGTAAATCCGGCGGGTTACGCGTGTAATTTGAGAGACCAGTGTATATTTTAGGAGCACTGCTATATGGACAACATTACCAGACGATAGATGCACGACGTGCGTATCATGTCATCCATAGGCAAGGCTGAAACAACAGCTAATGACTAGATTAGCAATCGTCCGAGTGTCGTTCAGCGTTTTTATCGTGTGTGAAGTACTTCCGATATTTTCCTAGTCGAAATCGACCAACCAAGCGCTTTCGCCCGAGACCATCTGCTTTAATTTACAAGCGTCAGTTTTACAAGCGGTTTTGTTGGAAAACGACGATCCAATGATGACCTAATATCATGAGTTCATTGGAAGATCATATGGTTTCACGTCTAACCTACCCGACTTGTCGTATAGGCTATGAATGAAACATTAGACCGCGAACTTCTTAAGCACGGAAACAACAGAAGAGGACGATCTTCTTAACAAGAAAATCACTGGCATTAGATCGACATGCAAAACAATACGAAACATTATTTTTCAGGAGGCACGGTGAACAGCTCGTGATGCCGCATGCCACAACATTCCAAGCTCAACTTTGCAATCAAACACAAGGCCTGGCATTACATAGACAATATTTAGAACAAACTCTTAACACAGGAATATCTCAACAGAGTAACTATTTACTTCTAAACTGAACACAGGAATAGGAAAAAACACTCGACGCTGCTCACAGCAAGGGCGTCCCACTCAAAAATATCAGATGCATGTCTTCTGGCTAACATCAATGAGCAAATTTTGACAAGGTTTTCCAATTCCAATATATTAAAATAATGTCTTCTTGCTAACATCAATGATTAAACTTTGACAAGCTTTTCCCATTCAAAATATGTAATGCCTATGATCGTGGAGTCCTGTCGTAGCTTCTTAAATTGCCAATGGTCTCTGCAGACTAGTCATGTCACCGGTGTCTAATAATACTCTGTAAAGCTTCTCGGTCATTCCTTCTGTAATGTAGCGCAAACAATGACTGCTTCTTTCTGCAAAGTAGAACGACCAACTGGACCCAGTAATGCAGTAGTTTGCCTTGGACACATTGGCTCCATTTGTGCAGTTCAACTAAAATCGAAGTCGGAATAAAACAGAGCTTTAATTTTGATATCCCGGTAAGCAACAATAGGTATATGGGAAACAACTACTGAGAAATAAAGGTTGATGACATGTACTCCCAGAAGAAAAGCATCTACTGATCTACTTTATCTTAATGGGAAACAAAGCAGGAGAGTAGCAATTCTCCATCAGTGTGATTCATTCATATTGACTGAGACATTATCTTAACAATGCCTTGTTTCAACATGTATAAAGAACGACAAAGCAGAAAAGTACCATTCCTAAAACAATGTAACTGATTCATTTTAACAGAGACATTATCTTAACAATACCTGGGTTAAACATGTAGAATGAACTACAAAGCAGGATAGTACCATTCCTAACAAGTGTTGCAGTTTTGAACTAAGATTCAGTAGTTAATTAATTCTGAGAGTGGCATTGCTTAAATTTACCAGCGGCATTAGATTAACGAAAAGCATAAACAGTTCCAGGGGAGAGTGGGCGCAACAACAATATGTGCTTCCATCTACTTATAAAGGGGGTGATGCAGAGTTTGTTGTAACAAAGCAACAAGTATCATGTCTGGGTTGGTCCCATTTTTGTTCACTACTTAATGGGAAAACCCAACAATACAATAACTTCAATTCAACATTTATTTAAAAAGCACCAATACAAGTAGCACAACATCTCAAAGCACACTGCACAATCATGTGGATGAAGGCATGTACTGACCTTTCATGAGAAGACTAGGATAAAATACTAATCTGTCAACACAAATAGGAAATCCAATCACATTTTGTGCAGTTGCACTGAAATCAAGCAAAGTGTTTCGCGTAGTGAAGCAAAATTTCACAATAGCAACGAGTTGAATAGATACCCCTGTTTAAACAAAGGAAAAAAAGGAATCAATTAGTAGCTAATAAAGGAGGATGAAACATGTGGCCACAAAAATGGTAATCCCGCCAATCCCTAACAAGTATTGCAGTTTTGAAATAAGATTCAGTAGTTAGTTCTGAGAGTGGCATCAATTACTGGCTTATAAACGAGGTGGTCCCATTTTTGTTCCATTTTTGTTCACTACTTAATGGGAGAAGACATCAATACAATAGCTTCAATTCAACATTTATTTAAAACAGTACCAAAACAAGTAGCACAACATCTCAAAGTGCACTGCACATCATGTGGATGAGACCAAGATTTGAAACAACTCGCCATGAAGACTGGAAACAAATCTTGATCTCCTTTTGTGCAGTTCCACCAAAATTAAGCAAAGTCACCAGTGTGACATTCAAGTTGAACTGCACAAAACACTCTTAAAACGTAAGTGTTTCGAGTAGCGAAGCAAAATGTCGCAATAGCAACAAGTTGAATCAATACCCCTGTTTTAACAGAGGAAAAAAAGGAAACAATTACTTGCCGATAAAGGAGGATGAAACAAACGGTGACAGAAAGAAGCATCTAACTTATCTTGGATGGAAAACAAAGTAGGATAGTAGCATTTCTAAAACTGTTGCATTGATTCATATTAACACAGACATTCTCTTGAAACAACATTCATTAAAAAATGTAATTTACTTTTAACAGTGGCATTGCTTCAATTTTCCGGCGGCATTCTTAGATGAACCACAACAAAATAGCTGTATGGGACATGCCAGCACCATGTGCGTCCACACGTATAAATGGGTGATGCAGAGTATGTAGCCAAGTAGCCTATATGCCTTGGTCCCATATTTGTTCTCTTTGAACCTTTTTCCTATGTGAAGGCAGCAAATCTAGTCCTGCACAAACTACCCGACCCCCAGTTTCTTTCCCTTTTCAACAAAGAGATCGGTTCCTTACATATGTGTGTACTGGGTTACCCCCCTTTTCCCTTTTTAACCTACAAAGCGGCTGGATAGCCAGTCTATACTACTTTCCACCCCTCCTTTCCTCATCGAACCACGTCCTAGATTCTTGCTCCAGCCCACCGCACCCTTCTTTCCTCTTTGAACCAAGACCTAGATTCGACTACAGATCGAAAAATATCCACATGCAGCTAGAGCAATGACGGTTTCAAAGAAACTTATACCTTAGGGTCATCGGGATGTGGCAAGGCGTGCGGCGGGAGGCCGGATCTACCCACTCTACGTACGACAGCGAGGAAGAAGGGGTCGGTGGCCCTCCCGCACAGGCGCTGGGTGAAAGAGAACAGCGCAGTCGGCAGTGGATTGCCTCCCTCGTCGAAGGCAATAGAGTGAATGTTGCACCTCCTCCCCTTCCCGGTGCGACGGGATACGGACGCCTCCTTCACCAGCTGTGAGGGGGGAGAGAGACAAGAGGCCAACGCAGTCTTGTTTAGATCTGGTGAAGAGAGTGTGAGAGACTGTGAATATAGAAAACCCTAGCAAATGAACGCTGAGCCTCTAGGGTGTAACATATATGTAGTGCGGCTAGCGTGTGGAGAGTGCAAACCCTAGCGAACAAGCGCTGAGGCTCCCGCTTATATATATACTACTGTAGTACGGACTGAGCTCCGGTGCTTTCACTGCACCTTCTTTTGGCTGTATGACAGGTGTGCCAGCCACATTTTGGGCCCACCTGTCATAAACCCAAAGGCAGGTGCACTAAGTCAATGAAGCTTCGTCCATATAGTACTCTCGTGTATACGACTAATATATAGTGGAGTGGTTTTCTTATTCTCTCCATAACAATCATTTTAAATTGTGTAAGTACGAAATGAAACTCTTTATTTAATGTACAGTGAAGAAAACTAGTACTACTACTTCCGATGAACTAACGATCCACGCCCACGCGTCCTGGTCGCACTTCCTGTCCTTCACGTGTGGTACACTACCCTCCCTTAAGTGAACAACCACACATGCGCCAAATTATCGGAAACATGTGAGAGTGTGTACAAATAAAGAATTTTAATTTCAATTATCGGAAAGGTTTGAGAGTATTACAAAGTTTGACTTCAGTCAAATCTAATGGAGGGCTACTACGTCCATCCGGGTTTCTAGTCCACACCATTTTTTAAATCAAAGTTAATAGCTAGACAAATAAAATTACAGGGGAGCTGGAGACAAAGTTGTGAGAAGGCTTAGAAATCAATACAAAACTTATGCTCTTAGTACCAACGTCGATCCTTCTTCGAGGAAACATTTGGTTCATAGCCAATTGTGTGATAAAATTGCACCAACGTGGAAGACGACTACGTCTCCAACGCAACCAAGGTGAACTGATGAAGGATATCATCTTTGTGCGTAACAAGCAAAGAGCAGTGATGGAAGACAACTTGTTTTTCATTGAAAATCGATCAGCTTCACCAGCCGACACAACCATGAGGCGCAACCATGAGCATCGATAGGTCATCGTGGTGATGCATCATCCATTTGGCATCAAGTTTGGGTGAGGCAACTATGAAGTTCGACAAATCCTCACAGTGGTCTGTTTATTCTCAGTAATCAAGCTCGTGGAAGGAAGAACCACGTGGCAAAGGACAGTGAGGCGGAACAACAATGGCCATCCAATTTTGTGCAGTTCCACTAAAATTGAGGAAGACATGCCCGGGTATGGAGACACACATCGCTGTTTCCAAAAATATGAAAAAGGGTTAGCAACAACATCTCAATTGTCAATAAGAATTAATGAAAAGTACACCAACAAACAGAAGAATCATAATTATCTTGATGGGAACTAAAACCAGGATAATCGAGAAAAAAAGCATTTCTTCATTTAACCAGTGATAGTACTACCACCATATGGACAATGACCGCACAACCACCATGTACTTTTTTTCCAAACAACATGTATACCTCCACCGAGGCATAAATCAGGACGACTTTTCGAGTGGCATTTCCTCTATAATAGTACTAGTAGGTCACGTTGGACCAGCCGACGAACCCTAGCTACTACTCCCTCTGTCCGAAAATACTTGTCGCATGAACTGATATAAATGGATGCATCTAAAATTAAAATATGTCTAGATACATCCATTCCTCCGACAAGTATTTCCGGAAGGAGGGAGTACTATGCATGTGGAGCTGGGGAGTAGTCGCATAGAAGAAAAACCGCACGCAGCGACCTGGGGAGCTGGACCAGTACAAGAAGTTATACCTCAGGTGGGCGAGATGTTGTTTAGGCGGGCGGGCGGGATCTGCCCACACGATGGCAGCGAACAAGGGCAAGGAGGATCTTCGTCCGCACCAGCGCTAGCTCCGAGAGGACAGTGTGCATCGGCTTTCTCCGTCACCGACGGCGACAACGTCAATGCTGCACCTCCTCACCTCCTGCAGCGGACGGGATTCGGCCAGATCTGTGACTACCGATGAGGAGAGAGATACAGTGGACACTGTCATCTTGTTTTGATATGAAGAGGGTGAGAGAGCGAGACGCGAGAAACTCTACCAAACAAGTGGCTATAATGGAGTAAAAAAATCTCTCCATAGCAGTGGTTTTAAATAGAATACGCGCGTTCCCGGAAAAAAGAAACAAAAACTGGCGGACAATGTTTTAAGGGTCTGTCTAGGACACATCTAGATGTGACATAGTTATGTCACATCTAAGTTGATGTCCACTCTGTTTGTGGTCTATTTTTTTTGTCCTAGTTTTTTTGTTTCTTGTTGCTACTCCCTCCGTCCAGGTGTGTAGGGCATCTAAGGAAGGGCAGCGTGATTCCGTCAAAAAAAAGGGAAGGGCAGCGTGATCTAGGCGCGAGTGGAGTGGGCGAAGGGAAAATTTAAACCAAGAAAATAGCCAGTTACCGAGCAAGTTTAGCCCTTAATTCTCGCTGGTAAATCTCACTAGACACGCCAATTTATTGCCTGACCTTTCCCTTCCTCAATGAGCTGCGCATGCATGCAACAATACTTGCGCTAGTTAATTGCCTTCAGATTTTTTTCGCTCGGGCTGACCAATAATCAACTAACTAATTGTGCATGCATTGGCCAAACACATACTGCGGGTCATCAATTTTGATTAACACGACATTTAAAAATGGATGCACGGGGAGCTAGAACAAGAGACTGTAAAATGAGGCTGGTTTAACTACCTATATGCGACTAAAACTTTTGGAAAAAATGGACTCTCTTAGATGCCCTACACACCTGGACGGAGGGAGTACATTATATACTTGTGGGAGCTTAGATGTGATATCCTTAAATAACATCTAGATGTGAATTAGACAAACTGATTTTCTAACGTACCAAGAAAGAAAACTCGAGCAAAAACACGCCCCCACTTCCAGGTCGTGAGAGTCGTCGCGCACACACACATAGACATAGACATGCATATCCGTGTTTACATAAAATTCCATTTCAATCTCCATCTCCAATCATATTTGTCCAACTGGCACATTTTTTATGTTGTTAATTATATACGCAGCAATATTAACATAGAGCATATCTTGTTTGCGCATGTCCGGACCGCTGCCACGGCCGATCCTGACCAACCTGAACCCTCTTCATCACCCGCGCGTGCTTCCCGCTCGAAACGGTCAGTGCTGCATTTATGCACGGCCAGAGCTGACGCGACCTCTCACTGGCACCGGCATTGAAGCGGCGCGGCGGCTGAGAGAGCGTCGCCCGCGCCGCTTCCGGGTGCACGCAGCTGCTCCGTGTTCAAAGGTCACAATAACATGCTACAACATGCATGTAAAAAGTTCTTGGGTGTTTGTGCTGCAGCTAGCTGTCCTCCCCCAACTCGTCAATCTCTTCCAGTAGTGCTAGTACTCCATGGCGCGGTCCATCGACAAGCAGGCGGGAAAGTTATCGTATACTACTCGGTTTGTGGTGAGTGGCATGCCGAGCGACCGTGTGGGGTCGAGCCGTGGAGGAGGGTGAGACACGAACCCGACAGACATGATTTAAACGTTGGTTTTGCTCGATGGCACGATCCAACGAAACGAAACGTTGGTTTCTCCCCGTTTCCATTTTTTGTCTGGAAAAACGGAAACTTTCCACTCCATTTTCATTCCTATTCCAAGGTTGCCCCGTTACAACATTCCATCAAATACAAAGGAAAACTAACATGCATGCTGATGCATCTCAATGATTCATAGATCATAGCCAATATTTACTTCACAACTAAAGAAAAAAGTTGTGAGAGCGTGTACGAAAGGAAAACTACTGATGGAGTCACTACGACTTAAACCCTAAACCCTAAACATGATTTAATTTCCTGGCCAGGTAGAACCTGTCGAAGGAAAGACGGCTGGCACCCTCGGATCATACGATGCTTTTGTGCAGTTCCACTAAAATCGACCTGAGCATCCCTCATGGCAAAGATATTGAAGAAGTTGGATTAGAATAATAGTACTGGCACTAGTTCATGAGACATAAACTCATCACAAGTAGAAGCCGGTAGAAGTAGAGAAAGATCGACATGGATATGGAGCTACGGCAGTGGAGCAAGCCGGCTCCAAGCTAGAAGGGTGGTTGGGACGCGGCGTCGACCCATACCGCACGCGGTGACCCCTGATTGGGACACACCGACTGTGGGTTTTCTCCCTCACTGATGTCGACCGCATCTACGCAGAACATTGTTCCCTTCCCCCTGCTGCGGGATCAGGCCCGTCGTTCTATGCTTGTGAAGAGAGCAACCTAAGCAAGCAGGCTTGTAGCTTAGGCTCCTGTTAGTTTATATATAGCTATAGTGGTTTTCTTTTTCTCTCCATATCAACCATTTTATATTGCGTACATGTCATTCAAGAGTGAAATGATGGTTGCTTCTTCGGACTAACTTACTGTGTGATTTGACTCCTCGTTAGTGGCCCCTACACGTACTCACCCTACGTGTATGCAACAGTCACACATACACATGGACGCAAAGACGCGTGCGACGCCCTAATGCATGCATGTCCGAGCACATGACAGAACACACACGGTCACACTCAAGTGCTCAACCTACACGTGCATGCAGGCACATACTCAGTCAGGGTGAGCTAGTGACCATATAAACACCGGAAAATATATATATATTGAGCGCAATGAGCATATTATGAAGTCCAACGACCAGTGTCTGGCTGATCATCCTAAGAATGCTTATATACGAAGAAAGCTCTCTCATTTACCCGCAAAAAATATTAAGCCATATTAACCGGAAAGGAGGGAGTATGAACTAGCACTACTTTTTGGTGTGTCCCGTCAACTCGCAGAACGAGGAGAAGCTTGCAGGAAAAGGAGAAGCTCGCTTACGCCTTTTGATGAATGCAACCTACCCTCGGTGGACATGCATCAGTCCATTCGGTGTCAGATTGTCAGAGGCATACACTGTAGTACCCAACATGCGGAGTACCATCATTGTTCGACTTCACGAAGAGGCAAAGAGCCAAGCGCAGTAGTACAAGTAGTACTACTACTAGAACCGCATGGTGGAGCGTCTGTACTCCTATTTTTTATCTCTGATAAAGTACACGTTTATTCCGGAAAAGGGCGGAAAACGGTAGCCCGACATGTAATGAACGATATCGATCAACCAACCATGCTCAAATATATCTTGGCCTCCGTGCAAGCCCGTCTGTGTGTTCTGGCTCCTCGTCTCTCTCAACGAACGGCGGGTTGGCTCTTTTCCGCCAAGAGGAGGTGCATTGACCGACTGGCCATACGCGTACTTGGTTTTGCACCTTCATACTACTCCTCCCTCCGTCACAGTTTACCGGGCGTGCTTCATTATGATGCATTTCTCTCAATGCATTTCCACCACCAGAGAGACTTTAGATGCGTTTGGTTTAATGCTCAATTAATTAGGGCGTGGGAACCGCAATCAAGTCCACAATTTTCTCTCCATGTATTCTGTACTACTACGGAGTGGAGTAAGTGTATGCATGTGTGTACCCGGGGTGGAAGCACTACATGCATGTGTGTACGCATTATTCCCTCTAGTAATAGACGCTGTGCTATAACTACCAATGCTATTCTTCAGGCCGATCGCTAGTCGCCTTGGTCCCACAGATTTTTTTTCTTTTTTCTGAACCGCGCTGTATAAACAGTGACGGATGGAGTAGTATGAGCGGATTCAAAGAAGAGCGTATTGATGGTTGCTTCTTCAGAGCAACTTAAAGTGGGAAAGGTGGGGCTTATGATTTGACTGCTCATTACTCACTATTAATGCGGCACAACAACTGGACTGAGTCTCCCATGCGGTGTGCACTACCCCCTCGGTTCTTAAATTTACTCGGGAGTATTTGTCTTTCTAGAGATTTCAACTAGTGACTACTCAAATATTTATCTTTTTAGAGATTTCAAATGGACTGGCACATACGGATGTATACAGACATATTTTAGAGTGTAGATTCACTCAATTTGCTCCATATGTAGTCACTTGTTGAAATCTCTAGAAAGACGAATAGAATATTTAGGAACGGAGGGAGTACACATACGAAGCAAAATGAGTGAATCTACACTCTAAAATATGCCCGTTTGAAATTTGTAAAAAAACAAATATTTAGGAACGAAGGAGTAATAATATTGTGCATGGCACATGGACCCGGATGATGAAGAGGCTTCTGGCAATGCTATCAAGCTTCCATTATTTGTTTACATAATTGACGTACTATACAAATAATTTTCCAGCGACATGAAATTGTACAATGGTGTGAGCTTTCAGCTTTTGTTTCACGTGTCTTGCCATCGATGCTCTTTCAGAAACAATAAAAAACTAACTTCCTTGCTAATGCATGTCAATTATTAGCAGATCAGAGCTAATAATTACATCACAACTGAAAACATAGTTGTTAGAAGGTGTTAAATTAAAATTGATCCATGCTTTCATTGGCAGCAACGCCCCCCCAGCTCTATCTAAATCAACAAGGCATGTTGGGAAAAAAGTAGTTGTCTGGACCATGCAACATTCCGATCATTTTGTGCAGTTCCACTAAAACAGAGCTGAGCGTCCCTGTTCCAAAGGTATTAAGTGTGATTACGATAATAGAGGTTTGCTGATGAAACAATAAACACATAAATAGAAGCCGGTCACCTTTGCAGTCTCTCTTAAGACTAACTAGTTGGAGAAGATTAGGCTCGGAGTTGGATGAGGAGGATAGAGCAAAACCAATCTCCCTTTGTGCAGCCGCACTGAAATGTAGAGACGTTGCCCGTGTGACATTTTAGTACAACTGCACAAAACACTCTTAAGAAAAAAGTGATTTGTGCAGTTCACCAAAAGGTCGCAATAGCAATGAGGTGAAATGAATAGCCTTGTTTGCAAAAAAGAGGTAGAAAGGAAACAATTACTGGCCAATAACAGTTGATGACACATGCGACGACAAAAAAGAAGCATATTCCTTGTCCTAAGGGAAGATAACAACACGGTTGTGTTTGTCTAAAACGGTGTGAGGACGAGAATGCAATATGGAATGTATGCCGGACGAGCTACGTTTTGGGCAAAGAACTATGGAAGATCCACATGCAGCGATGTGGGAAGACGGGCAGTGGAGCAAGGCCGGAGGGGATACCTGGAGGTCGTCGGGATGTAACTAGGTGAGTGGCGGCAGGCGGAATCTGCGAGCAGGTGGCGTAGGTCCTGCCGCGCCGGAGCTTGGTCAGAGAGAACGGCGTGTACCGCAGATCGGGACATGCTGCCTCGGCGCTGTCGAATGGAGAAACGGTGCACTTCCTCCCTTTCCCCCGGCGGACGGTATGCGGCCGGATCAGTGACCAACGTGAGAGAGGGAGAGGCCACCGCACTCCCTTTCCCCCGGCGGACGGGATGCGGCTGGATCAGTGTCCAACGGTGTGTGTGAGAGAGAGGCCACCGCAGCCTTGTGTGAGATTCTCTGAAGAGCGACAAACCAGGTAGGCAGGCTCCATTGTATATAGTGAGCGGACTACCTTTTTCTCCATAAAAATCGTTTTATATTCTGTGTACGTGCCATTGAGCGCTATAACTTTATTTAAAAATAACGCGGCAACGCGTCAAGTCAAACATTGTTTCGTGCACGTGTGGTACACGACCTCCCTAGGTAAACAACCGCTACAGGCTTTCAAATCAGCACGTGGGCTGCCATTTCCTAAAGAAATGAGCTCCACCGTGTACCCGTGCGGGTGTGGCTGGGCACGAAGCATGAGTATGTGCATGGTGCACCTATTCTCTTCTTGTATATGTACACCACCTATGTGGGGTTGTGTGAGAGAGATACAAACCTAGAGAGATATAGTGTGTGGGTTCTTGAGAGTTTTTTTTGGGGGGGGGGTCAATCAAAAAATGTAACATATGCAATGTGTGTGAAATAGAGTCCTGGATATAACATGTATATAGAGGGGGCGATCCCCGAGAAGAGAGTGGAGGTATCATCGGCTTGAGGTGTCCATAGAATCGAAGAGAGGGATGATGATGATGTGTGTGTGTGTGTGCATGTGCGCGATCGATAAAGAGTGCCATCGAATTTGTGTGTGCCCACGTCAAAGATATAGAGTGGCTGGCCTACTGGAACATGAGAGGGGACATGTGCAGTTTGTCTATATGGCATGGATACCTACCTGCAGCGCTCGACTATCGGTGTGTGGTGGGGGACGAGGGAGGCCCAATTAACTATAGAGGTACAATGGCTGGTATATGTGTGGAGGAGGAGAGAGGCCTACCTCATGTATTAAGGAGATCGATCTGCCTCATGTATTAAGGGAGATCGATCAACATCCATGCATATGTGCAGGAGAGGAATAAGGTTGGGAGAGAGACAAAGCTAGAGTATTGGAGGGGGTGGTAGTGGAGTTGCTTCTCACAAATGTTGGGATAGGCTTGCTAGACAGACGGAGGGCACGCCCGCAATATCAATAAGAGAGGAGATGGCTACTTGTTGGCTGTGCACGTGCATTTGAGAGACAGGTCAGGAGGCATGCACGAATGATGAGGGGGGATGATGTGGCTGTGGTAAGCAGACGTAACTACATAGGAAGATCAATCACCCTTTGTTAGAGAAAGGAGAGACATAACTTGTGAGGTACGTCGATCGATGGGGGGGGGGGGTAGTTAAAGTCGATCTAGGTATATGTTGGGAGATCGATCGGTATACATGCATGTGTGTGTTAGAAGCAAATGAGGCACGAGGAGAAGGATAGAGAGAGAGGGATGCATGTAGGAGGTTGTACGAGAGGCATACTATATCAAGGGGGGAGGAGTGTGCGAGTACGAGAACGATGAAAAGAGTGGTGGGAGTGAGGCATGGACGGTGACAAGAGAAGAGGGGAAGCTTGTGTTTGTGCTAGGCACACCTGGCTAGAGAGGCATATCGATCGATGTGTGCTGTAAAGAAGGAGCTGGGGGGCCTACACACACCGTGGGTGAACGACCTAAAGTGAAAAGACGAATTTGCGCGATGGAGCTAGAGAATGCTGAGGGAGGGTGAGAGGGATGCGGGCGTGTGCATGCACAAGAGAAAGTTAGCGCTAGCTACAAAGATAAGAGGGTTGTGTGGGTGTAAAAGACGAATAGAGATCATATATACTTCATTATAAAAAGCGAATTCGGATATTTGAAGAATTTATCATAGTGTTTTAAACCGACGCATGTGTGAATATATATAACGGTGATACACATGGTGTGGTTATGAACATGTTATACTACATTTAACATATTTTATCTCTACTCTTATAAAAAAACGGAGTTGTTGATGATGGTGTGCCTGCCATCCTGCATTATAGGCTGTCCGATTTATATCTGGCGGATAGCAAGGAAACTATGATGGTTGAAGTTGGCAACAATCATGATTGTAGATTCTTATTGAAATAGAGAAACGAATTCAAATTTAGTTCGAATTGCAGCGGTAGTATAGACATTTGGAATGCACTAAAATGTTGGTATGAGTAGGTTACATGCATTATACAGCAAGTGAATTTTTTTAATCGGACACAGCTTTGAATAGCATTTGTATAGTAAAACGGGGCAAGACTCTCTCTTTGTGTGGTGTGAATAGTTTTATTTTTTTGTTTTCTTTTTGGTTGAGGGAAGTGCGAATTGATTTGGTACGTACAAGTACAATATTACTACATGTTAAGCTTGTCCCTAAAATTCAACCCGCGTCTTGTTATATCCCAAAATTCAGATATCGTGCTCTCAAAACTGGCGCCTTCACAACCCGCGCCTTGCTATCCCGAAACTACAACGCGCGCGAGAACACCCTCCAGCTGCCAAATCCCGACACGTGAAATCCCCCTTCTAACCCTGAACCAAAAGGGCTGCTAGTTCAAATCGGTGGGGGGTACTTCTGTAACACACCCTACATTTTGGACAAGCGCGTCCCTAAGTCATGCCTCACCCCCTCCCATCGCCCCCTTTTCGCCATTCGAAATCCCAGGCTGCCATAACCTCTCCGCTCCAGCCGCGAAACCCCACCCTCCTCCGTCCGCCACGTCACTGCTGCCCAGCTGGAGCCTCTTCCCCGATGATGTCGTCCACCACAACAGCTCGACGTGCCTCGTCCACCTCCCCGGATGAGGATCCGTCGTCCATCTTGCCGTCCCATCGGTTCAGCTGCCCCGTCCTCCACCTCCAAGGAGCTGCTCCGACGATCGCCTCGTCTATCGCGGCTGCTCCATCCCCATAGCGCCGCCTTAACCCGCTCCACCGGAACCGCAGCATCCTCAGCGACTTCTCGGATGAAGCCGAGGCCTACTCGGCGCCACCAAAGAAGTTGTACACTCATCGCATCACACCTTCTCCTTAACTCGACCTCCCGGCGCCGACGGTGGTCCATCCTGCACCCCCATGGAGCCGCTACCTTGAAGCCGGTGCCGCGGGCGACATCTCCATGGTGGCTCTCCCCCAGTGCGAGGCCCCTTCGGCGGCGGCGGCCATACCAGCCGGATCTGCTGCTGCTGCTCCGGCTCTCGCTCGCTCGCTCGCGCTGCTGCTGCTTCTTTGGCTCTCGCTCCATCGCTCGCTCGCCCAACTGCTACCGCTGCTCTCCCCCTCGCTCGTGCTGCTACTCTGCTCCGATTAAGCCACACTTCAGTCGACTGAATCGACTTTTGGGTCAGTCGATTTTCAGGGGTTGGGGGGGGGGGCTCGCCGGAGTTAAGGAAGAACCACCCGCAGCGGGGATGGGGGCTCGCCGGAGAGGTACCCCACTATCTATCTTAGGGTTCAGGGCGGGGGGCGGGGGGCCTAGAGGGCTGGCCGGGGCGGCGTTGGCGAGTTGTTTTAGGGCGGCAAGGCAGCGCTGGGGCCAGAGGTTCGGCCGGTGGTGGCTGGCGGCTCAGGGGGGTGCAGGTTGAAGATGAACTGCAGGCCCTCCCTAAACTACATGTCAAGTGCCTCTCTGCTACCATTGCGTTCAGTTTCGACAGTAGCATTCAGATTCCACAGTAAATTTCAGTTTCGACAGTTAAGTTCAGAGTCAACAGTTTTTACCTCATCTGTTGTAGTCAGGTGGTTTTTGGTGATGTTAATTTTACATCCATTTTACATCATCTACTGGAGATGCTATTAGAATCCCACTTGAGATTGACGATGTCTGTCTTGTGCTGCTTCAGCCTTGACGTCTTACGGCTCACCGGAGCTGCTCCAATGACAGAACGATCCATCACAACAGAGCAGTGCCCTGGACGCCGTCTACAGATTCCTCAGATCTTCCTCCACACCTCCGACAGCCACCTCTGCCTCAACTGCTTCAGCGACCAACCCAATGATGCTGAGGTCGACACGGCTACGGCAAAGAGGTTGTACACTTGTTGCATCACTTATTACTATACATTCACGTCGATCCATTAGGGCTATTTTGGTTCAACGGAAAAACGTCGATCCACTGGTTGTTACCATCACTCTAAATTTCTGCATGCTCTCCTTACATAATCTCACCATATTTTTTTCGTATGCATGTCAGATATTGTACACAGTCATGCTGAACATGTAGAGAAAAAGAGAAGAGTTTTGCGCGGCAATACAATGTCATGCAGACATCGCTCCATGGTGGGTTCAATGGCAAACCCTCCCCACCCCTCTCCAGATTGTAATCCAGAGGAAGATATCTGTTCTGAGGCGGATTCAGACGCCGCTGACCACTCCTATTTACCCCCCAAGGTGTTTGCTCTACCTTGGCATGATGATGTTAGTCATATCATGCATATGTTGCCTTGCAGTGCCTACTTTTGACATCATATATGTCATCTGCTTAGTTTAGACATGTTCTGTAATGCCACCTGTTTAGTTTCTATATCATATATGGGAATTATGCAGTCTCATGTCTTTTAGCCAGCCATAATATATGTGAAATGTGCAATGCCATCCTGTTTAACCAGGCATCATATATTTGAATGATATCTTGCCCATCCTTTTCTTCATTACATTTCCATTTGTCGACAATGTTTGTACATTAAACTACTCTTCCTGTGAATCAGCCATTTGGGTGGGAGATGGAAAAATCTGGAGTGAAAACAAGGCCTTCAGAGCAGACAGTGCTACCTGTCGAAGCAGATCTCTTGTTGGGTCCCGATAGCTCCTCAGAGATGGATTCAGAGACAGATGACCAGTCCTATTCCCCCACTGAGGTGTATGCTCTAACTTGGCACGGTTATACTGCTCATATCATGCATACGGTGTCTTGCATTGCATAGTTTAGACATCATATACACAATATTCAACACCATGTTCTTAGTTCAGACATCATATCGAATGCCCTCTGTTTAGCATATAAATCACATATGTGAATTAAATGATGCGATCCTGATTACTTAGATAACATGTAGGTGAATTATGTCATGCGATCCTGTTTAGTTATTCATCATATCTTTGAATTATGTTATGCTATGCTATCCAGTTTAGATAGACATCATATATGTGAAATTATGTCATGCTATCCGTTTTAGTTAAACAATATACATGTCAATTATTTCATGCCCTCTTTTTTCCACACTATCTATTGCATCTGTCTCTCATACAATGTCTGTACATTCAACTATGTTTCCTGTTTATCAGCCATTTGAATTGGAGCGGGTGATGCCAGTATCTAGCGGACTAAAAACACGGTCTTCAAATAAAACAGTGCTACCTCTTGGTGGAGATAGCACCCCGGTTGTACATGCACAAGAACCAGCCCTACCACACATAACCCAAACTCTCGCAGATTGTACCCCTACTGCGATGGACAGAGAACCAGCTTCACCCAATCTAACCCCAACCCCAGCCGATAGTAACACAGTTCCTGTTGACACAGCACCATCTCCACCACAGAGCTCCCAAACAAGAGCAGTTAGTAAGGCAGCTCCAGTGCCCAAAGGGCCAGTAGTATCACGGCGAACCCCAACTCCACCAGTTAGTACGCCTATTCCTGTGGAGGAAGCACAACCAGCTAGTCGTAGTTTAGCATCTATCGCATTTGATGTTGTTAAATCGTATGTGCGTATCTTCCCATCTTGGAAATATTATACTGAAGATGAAGGAAAATGCCAGTTGCAGGTGTTTGTCCAGGAGTTATGTGTAAGTAATGTTATTCATGGCAATTACTTTGCTTCGTCCCATACATCCTACCTCCATGATGGTTATAATACAGCAAATTTTCCCATTTTTCTCTATAGAGAAGGACCGATTTGGAAACTCAGGATGAGGTAACCTGTGCTAATACCTCTGCTATCTTCAAGAATGCTTGGTGGCAGTATCGGAATTACCTGAAGAAAACGTACTTCACCGGCAAAGAAACTCATCAAATTCCCTTACGTTCTCCTGAGACACATTTACTGGACGATGACTGGGAACGCCTTGTTCTGTACTGGTCCCGAACCAAGAATGTGGTAAGGTCTATGAGCTCATTTTCTATTTTTAAGTATTATATTCTTGCGTCTTACTGTACTCTGTTCATGTAGAACAAGTGCCTAAACCTGAAGAACAACTGTTCTAATTTAAGATTCCATTGCTATCATAGTTCAAAAAAGCGCTAGGCGTTAATTGTGCGTTTTGCCACCGCCTTGTGCTTTACTGACCAAAGCGCATGCTTATGCGCAGTTATGCACAGATTATGCGTAGTTATGCGCAATGCGTTTTGCCAACGCCTAGAGCCTAGGCGCGCTTAAGCGCTCGCTTAGGCGCGCCTTTTTTAACTATGATTGCTTTGCTCTTGTATCACTGTATTTACTCATACAAACTTATTTTTAAATTGAAGGATCCAATCGAAACTCCAATGGCACAGCAGGTATGTTCACGCATGTTTCTTTAACAGGTTTGCTCTTATCAATAGCTCTGTTGATTTCAATTTCAATTGTGTATACAGTTGACTTTCATATCATGCACATTACTAGCATCACAACAGAGCCAATAGTGTTGTTGTACATGTAGACCCGTGGTACCCATCTGAAATCTTGTTGTGCCGTGTAGTTTCCCACGCTTTGTATTCTTTCACTGCTGCTTTGTCTTGAACTGATATGATTTGAACCGTGTCTCTATTTTGATTTGGCAAGACAATGCAGTGACCATAGGACATAGATATATGTTTGTTTGATGCTTTTATTATGTACTAGTACTTGGCAATAGAAGACTTGGTAGTTTAATCCTGTCCACCTTACTACTGAACTGGTTCACCGAAATGAGTTTCATATACTAGTACATGCTAAACTTGTTATGTGTCTGCTTGTTTCTTCTTTTAGAATGCTGACAGAATATTGGGGAAGAGTGCCTTATTAAGCAATGGTAAAGGAAGTAATGCAGATAAGGTTCAGGATAGTGACACATCCTTGTTGGTCTCCAACAAAGCTGATAAAACAGCTAAGGAAGACTATCTTGAAGACAGCGAGACAACCCCAAAGTCCTGTCTTGGTTTAGTGTTCGAGTTACTGGCCACTACCGCTTGCACAAGCTATTCAAACTCACTGTCTGAATCAGTTCGGTTTCTTGAGTCTCAACTACAAGCTGAAAGACATCGATCAGCTGTGCTGCGACAAGAAGCGGAAGGACTGCGGAAGTCCCTGGAGCATTCAGATGCATACTTTCTGGTGCAACAGCAAGCGTTGGAGGATTTTAGCGCCAAACAGGACAAAGCTAATCAGCTTGCTAAGCTTATTGCCAGCATGGTGGATACCTAGGATAACGTTTCTTGAGCTCTTCTGAAGTTGTTCCAGTTATGCTCTTGTTTTGCTGCCGCGTTTATTTGCACTGGTGGCCAATTTTGACGGCCAGTGTATGTAATGTGCTGCTTTGTTCCCTATATTTGCACTGGTGGCGAACTTTGATGCCCAGTGGATGTAATATGTGTAATAGTGGTAATAGGCTAGCGTTAATTGCTTGCTTATTTATTTCCTTATTGTCTTTGTTGTTTGCTTGTAGTCACTGCAGTTCTTTTTCTGTGTTTTTCTAGTGGCCACAATAGCCTATTTTTGGTAACTAGGCCAAAATAATCATGGCAACACACGGACTGTTGTAACCATGCGCCTCCTGCAGGCCGTATGATCCATGGGCCTTCTTCCGGCCGTGGGATCCATCGGCCTTCTATACGGGCCTTAGGGTCCATGGGCCTACTACGGGCCGTAGGGTCCATGGGTCTTCTGCGGGCTGCAGGGTCCATGGGCCTTCTACGGGCCGTACGATCCATGGGCCTTCTACGGGCCGTACTATCCATGGGCCTCATACGGGCCGTAGGATCCATGGGCCTTCTACGGGGCGTATCATCATTTCGCCAATCATGGGCCGTACTATTCGTGGACCATAACGGGCCGTTAATAGGCCGTATTTGATAACTCTATGAAAACAGCCCAACGGTTTTTTTACATGAAAACGGCCCAACGTATTAACGGTCCGCAAACGGGCCGACTGTAACGACGGGCTGAATTTGGCCCACAAGCAGAAAATGACAGTAACGGGCCGTATGTAACCGAATGCTGCAAATGAGCCCAAGAATCAATGGGCCCTGAGAAGGCCGAAAGATAACTTGGGCTGGAAACGGCCCAATGGAATAACGGGCCGTTAATGGGTATAAGTGATACACTGTTCATTACGGGCCAGTTTCACCACGGGCCGTTAATGGGCCAAGAGTTACAAAGGGCCTCATATGGGCCGAAAGAAGTCATGGGCCACACATGGGCCGGAAGTTAAAACGGGCTGAATCATATTGGACGGCCCAGATGACGCTACTGGGCCTAATTCGGATAGGGCGTAACGGGCCCTGGGTTAGCGGGCTGTAAATGGGCTATATGCGAACAGGCCGTTAACAGGCTTTCCGTGGGCCGGCCCGCCACCTTTTGACCAAGTCAAATGGGTCGTCCTTTTCATAGGAATGGGCCTCTGTTGGGCCGTGCCACGTGTCGCCGTAACATAGGCGTCTTCGGTCCAATGAGCGGATGACATCTGTCCCAGCAGTGAGCCGACACGTGTTTCCTCCAGCCAATGATGATTTTGCACGTGGAAAATCCCCATTGGTAGGGGCTGTTAACGGGTTATCGGATCCAAAACCCGACCCAATAGCTTAACGGCGTTCCGTTACGGTGGATGCCACATGTCGGTCACCCTTGACGAAAGCACTTCTGTGTCGCATGATTTATCGTCATGGAAGTGGACACTTCCGTGATGATAATTTTGGTAATGTCATGGAACACTTCTATGACAGCACAGGTATGACTATCTAGATTCTGTCATAAATTTTTCATGGATGTACATGCATGACAAAAAACGCGACCTACTGTGACAAACACGTATCATCACGGAAGTGTATTTTTTTGTAGTGTCTACACTTTTCTTAGATGATTTAATGGTTTGCTCATCTTTTGCTGAATGCTCCCAAGTGCCAGAGCTTTTAGCAGGAACTGAGATATAAGCGGGTTGCAATGTGGATTCATAAACCATCTCCTTTGTTCGAAAAGAACGATAGCACCATCGACCTCTGCTCGAGTGATGAATCGGCCAAGTAGTATTAATTATTCAACAATGCAAAGCAAAGTCAAGCATTGTCAAACGAATCGACGAACTGCCTAGCATAAGAATCTCCATAAAACTACCACAAATCCTCTGACATGCAACTAAACAACAAAGAAAAACACAATATTCCTAGACAAAGCCTTCAAAAATGGATCATCGCATGTGCGACGATGTTGACAAGTTCAATATGAGGTCATACATAGGATTTTCATCACAAAGAAGAGCTTCGAGTCAACACCTTCAACAAGGTCATGACGCGGGTGTGCTGACAATGCCTAACCTAGCCGGAGAGACAATATCGGGTTTAACCTGAACTGAGCGCATCGATGGCCTAGTTTGCTTCTAACTACATTGTAAACACCAAAGTAATGGCAGATCGTAAAATTAGGTTAAAACTACATTGTATAACACGAATTTAAGCTAGTTGATTCGGATAAAATAATAAAAACAAACAAATTTTATTCCTTTTCCTCCTTCTCTATTTCAGCCTCGATCTTCTCCCAATTCACACTACACGGGTCGGAGCCGGAGTCGGCATCGTTCGACGAAAGCTTGATCACTTCTGCTTTCCTCCCCCCGCCCCTGTTGGGGAACGTGGTAATTTCAAAAAAAATCCTACGATCACACAAGATCTATCTAGGTGATGCATAGCAATGAGAGGGGAGAGTGTGTCCACGTACCCTCGTAGACCGAAAGCGGAAGCGTTTCAATAACGCGGTTGATGTAGTCGAACATCTTCGCGATCCAACTGATCTAAGTACTGAATGTACGGCACCTCCGCGTCCAGCACACGTTCAGCTCGATGACGTCCCTCATACTCTTGATCCAGTTGAGGCCGAGGGACAGTTTCGTCAGCACGACGGTGTGGCGACGGTGGTGACCAGCGCAGGGCTTCGCCTAAGCATTCTGATGATATGACCGAGGTGCGTAACTGTGGAGGGGGGCACCGCACACGGCTAAGACAAATCTTGGAGTGCCTTTGGGGTGCCCCCTGCCCACGTATATAAAGGAGGGAGGAAGAGGAGGACGGCCTAGAGGGGGCGCGCAAAAGGGGGGAGTCCTACTTGGACTCCCGGTCCAAGTAGGATTCGGCCCCCCTTTCCTATTCCAACTAAGAGAAGGAAGGGAAGGAGGAAGAGGGGAGAAGGAAGGAGGGGGCACCACCCTCTCCTAGTCCAATTCGGACCAGCCCATGGGGGGGGCACCCCTTGAGTCCCTTCTCTCCTTTTCCGTATGGCCCATCAAGGCCCACTACTTCCCCCGGCGAATTCCCATAACTCCCTGGTGAAGGAAATATGCCCTAGAGGCAATAATAAAGTTATTATTTATTTACTTATATCATGATAAATGTTTATTATTCATGCTAGAATTGTATTAACCGGAAACATGATACATGTGTGAATACATAGACAAACTTAATGTCACTAGTATGCCTCTACTTGACTAGCTCATTAATCAAAGATGGTTATGTTTCCTAACCATAGACATGAGTTGTCATTTGATTAACGAGATCACATCATTAGGAGAATTATGTGATTGACTTGACCCATTCCGTTAGGTTAGAACTTGATCGCTTAGTATGTTGCTATTGCTTTATTCATGACTTATACATGTTCCTACAACTATGAGATTATGCAACTCCCGTTTACCGGAGGAACACTTTGTGTGCTACCAAACATCGCAATGTAACTGGGTGATTATAAAGGAGCTCTACAGGTGTCTCCAAAGGTACATGTTGAGTTGGCGTATTTCGAGATTAGGTTTTGTCACTCCGATTGTCGGAGAGGTATCTCTGGGCCCTCTCGGTAATGCACATCACTATAAGCCTTGCAAGCAATGTAGCCAATGAGTTGGTTGCGGAATGATGCATTACATAATGAGTAAAGAGACTTGCCGGTAACGAGATTGAACTAGGTATTGGGATACCGATGATCGAATCTCGGGAAAGTAACATACCGATGATAAAGGGAACAACGTATGTTGTTATGCGGTTTGACCGATAAAGATCTTCGTAGAATATGTAGGAGCCAATATGAGCATCTAGGTTCCGCTATTGGTTATTGACCGGAAACGTGTCTCGGTCATGTCTACATAGTTCTCGAACCCGTAGGGTCCACACGCTTAAGGTTTCGTTGACAGTTTTATTATGAGTTTATGAGTTTTGATGTACAGAAGGTTGTTTGGAGTCTCGGATGTGATCACGGACATGACGAGGAGTCTTGAAATGGTCGAGACATAAAGATCAATATATTGGACGACTATATTTGGAGATCGGAAAGGTTCCGGGTGAGATTGGGACAGTACCGGATCTCCGGGATCCACTACTAGGGAAAAGCCTAGCAGCAGCGCGGGTTTTAGGTATATCAGTAGCGCGGGAGGCGGCACTACTAATAAGGTGCTACAGCTAACCTGTAGCAGCATTGCGTGCGGGCCCACACTACTGATATACAAGTGTAGCAGCAGCATTTTTTGGTGGAGCTCGCTACTGGTAATAGCTATAGCACGCTTCCCCTGTGCGCGCTACTGATACTACCACGCTGCTGCTAACTTTTCTCCACTCGCTACTGCTAATTTAAAAAAAAATCTGCATATTTGTTTTGTATTTGAACAGGCTTTATAGAAGAATCTTTAGCACATACAAATGTCATCATGATACACATACAAATGCCCGCGAGACCACAAATGTAATCATAGCATATACATAAAATAGTCTCATCATAATCATCATCCAACACAAAGTGGTATCCTGTCATCATCTCGAAAATAGCGATAGATGCAAGTCTCGAATACTTGCAACTACAATGTCATCCATCTAAACAAAGGTATACGCGAGAAGAGCTATCAATATGTGTTAGAGTGGAACTATGCAATACATGAGGCGGCGGTTACGAGTCCTCTCTCGCGCTAGCGTGAACCTCAAGTAACTAGCTTCTCCTTCTTGTCTGCTTTTAAGCCTTTGTGGCTGGCACCCGGGAACCCATTCACTTGCGCCTGACACTCAGGACACTCATTGTACACCCCCGGAACCTTCCCTTTGTACACGACATAGAACTTCCATCTCGCCATCAAGAAACTAGGTACCTGTTAGAGATGCATTTTCATGAAGAGGATGTACAATCACATGCAACAAAATATACTAGAGCAACACGAAAAAGAAAGGGTTAGCAACTAGATGCAACATACAGTACACAAACTAATTAACTAGAGGTACGCAGGTCATCATACGCAAACTACAAAGTAGCGTTATGCAAGTTCGGCAAGGACCGTGGACATCACAAAGTTTCATCGCTACAAAAAGTATACAAGTTCAACCGACACATATCATCATCATCGGCATCATAAATCACTAGAAGTTCCATCCTTCCATATCATCGAGGATGGACCCTAGCTTCTTGAACGGCGTGAGGTCTAGACATTGCATGCCTACGCGAGTTCGGATGTCAGCTCGCGATATAGGGCCGTGGTGGAACATCCCCTTCTCACCGACGACTTCTTTCATGATGATCGTCACAATGTCCCTTTGGATGCGAAAGAAGTCATCTCTAAGTTTATAATCCGCTACTCCATGAGATTCTAGCCACTTGTGGATATGATTATCATTTCTGCTTGTCACGCGAAACTTTTGGTGATCCGTGTTGAACTGAATCATGAGATGGACGATGTAGAATCCATCCTTATTGCTTGGTTTTGGGACATGGATGCAGGAGAAGTTAGTTTTATGCGCGAAACCCATCTTCTTGTTCCTTTGTTTCCTGATGTGCATGTGGCCACCTCTAATGCTGAAGCCTTGGAGAGCATCATCTAGAATATTCATTATGTGGGTGTAGTCTTTTTTCTCATAGTCTCTGGAAGGGTCAAAATACACGGCGTGGGAGACTTGCGGGTAAAGAACGATAAGGACGGCACGCCCGTTGCTACGGGGAAAAGACACCTCAAATTATTCCCCATATGAGAGAGAAGGAATGATTGAAATGTATGAAAGGGTTGTCCAGAACTGACTTACTTTGGATGATAAGGCACGAGGACAATTTCCCGGTCCTTATTCTGTACCATGAAGTTTTGGAGGTACTCCCTAGCAGTTTCATGCTCAAAGTCACCGAGACTCAAGAAAGACTCGTGCATGTAGTATGGATCCGCCACACAGATTTGCGACACTTCTTCACTCTTCATGCCGGAGCTCATATGTAGCGCAAAAAGGAGGACGATTGTAAACTCAAGCCGCCTTGTCAGAAACATCTCAAAGATATGGTCAAACCGCAGGAAAAACACCTCCGCGGGCTGTGTCTCGATGTAGCACTTCCCCTTAGCCACACGGGCCGCGTATGTCGGATATCCTGGATCCTTTGAGGCTAGTACGCTTTTCTCAGTTGACAACACATGGTCGTGCAGTCTCCTAAGATCCCCTGATAGTGCCTCCAGCGGTTTCGGTGGTAGCATCGGCTCGCCTGTGAGATGGAACATGGCCGCACCTTTCACGGGTACACGCTCTTCAGAATGCATCGTCTAGCTGCTATTTGCTCTGGCTTGTTTGGAGGCAGTTATCTTCCCCGATCTCTTCCTCTCCTTTTTCTTGGGCACACCTTCCAGACTCTTCCTTAACCCCTGCCCCAGGGTTCCCGGGCTAAGCACTATACGACCCCCGGCTAGTTGAGCCTGTGTTGAGGCGACATCTTCAGGCGTGTCCTGTGAGGAATTCATGAAGATAGACTTTTTGCAATCCTTCCAACGACCTTCCTGCTCGGGCATATCATTCATATCCTCATTAGCATGCTGATAGCCCAATTCGTCATATGGTTGACTCATCAGTTCTATGTCACAGTCATACGCGTTTGTATTGAGGAAACCCATAGGGTCGACCTCCGTCTCATCATCCATTCTCTGTTCTACAGGACCGATTACATCAGCCAGTACTATTGCACCCCCTTCATCACGTCGTCCGCCGCTCTCATGCGGCACTATAGGAGCTGGTAATTGCGTAGGCGGGGTGGTGGTCTCCGCACATGCTTATTGATGTGTGGTTATTGGTGTGCTCTCGACCGGCTCCAGACGAATAAGATTCTTCAGCCATAGCAGCACCCAACCCTTGCAGCTTCCAATCCGCGGCGGGGTCTTGTTGTCCTCTCCCACATGTTGTACTGGAGGAGTCAACGCCTCGTGCCCCGATTTCACACTGGACAAGCTAACCCTGAAGTGCCCAACAGGGATAGGCTGGTTGTGGAACATGGGTTTCAAGGGGTTCAATATCACCCCCTTTCCCACGTCGACCTTCTGGCCTTTTATCAAGTAGAGTATGGTGCACGGGGTTTCTTCGCCCTGCAAACACATATGTATGTGGTGTAAAACATCCAAAAGGCAACGAAAATGGCAAATTCTCTCTATATATATATATATGTTGGTGCGACATGTAATTACCGTGACGGCATCGAGCTCAGCCAAAGACGAAGGCCCACCTAGCGCGCCAGAGACTGAGGACGGGCTGCTATGAGCGGGAGCGACCGCGAGAGGAGGCCCGGTTGCGTGAGCAACTGATGGTGCGGTGTTGTTGTTGTTCATGGAGTTGCTCCTGACGAAACTGAGCATCGGGAAATCATGTACCGTCTTGTCTGGATTTTGCTTCGTCCAGTTGATGATAGATGGAACCAAGTTAGTAGCGAAATCATTTCTGCAGGCATTTACAGCTACATTGACTGGCTTCTGTAGCAACTCATTTTTTCTCCTCGGCTGTTTTTTCCGCGTCCTCAGCTCCTTTTTTCTCGATCGCAAGCTTCACCTTCGCGTCGGTGTCCGCCTGACTACACTTCTTTTTCTGCTTCTTGGCCTCCGGGCCCTCGTTGTAAAACACCTTCCACGTGGCATCGTCTCTAGCGCCATGCACACGACCATATTGCGGCTGCTGGCCCAAAGGGAGTCCCTTAAGTTCGTTCAAGGCTCGGTTGAGAGGGATGTCCCACTTGGGCCTCATCGGACAAAAAAGGCTTTCGACTGCAAGCTGGTGATGCTTCTCCAGTAGTCTAATCAATTTCCTCGTGATCTGGTCCATGTAAAAAAACTTTTTCTGCTTGTCCCACTTGTAGCGGGCCCTGATGAAGTCACACTCCAAGCGGTTGGTGAACTTCACGAAGGGATTTGGGAGACCCGCGGCTTCACGTTCCACGTCCTCCTTATCCCATATGGGCCTTTTACCGAGGTAGCCACGGCTTCCGAGGCGATGCTTCCCCGTGTTCCTTTGCTGAAGGCTCTTGAATTTTGCAGCCTTAGCCTTCGCTGCCTCGGTAGCGCAAGTGTCCTTGAACTTTTCAAACTCCTCTTCCGCAAGTGTTGGATTTTCCTGCAGAATCTTGGACATGGGTTCCTCAGGCTCAATAACTCGTTTCACCCTCCATTTCCAGGAGGCCAAATCATTGCTGAACATGCCCATGGTGTGATTGTTAATCTTTTTGATCTTCAGATCATCCCACGGTTGTTCTATGTTATCATCCCGGTCGGGGAACTTGAATCTCTTGTGCAACTTCGTTATGAGCAACCGTGTCAAATGTTCTTTGCTCCTTAAGTCATCATCGTTGATGCTCGCGCATTCCCATAGGATGCATCCTACTTGGTTCCCATAGCACTTGCGAGGTTCTTCCGGCTCAAGTGGCTCAAACTTGCCAGGTGCCATCTTTGTGATCACAAGTCGTCCAATCCCTAGTTTGTTAGGTTTTCGTATCCTCTACTTCTTATGCTTCCTCTTTTCGGTAGCGGCATCGGCTGGTACCTTCCCCGCCGGTATCTTCCCCGCTGGTACCTTCCCCGCCGGTCTCGGTGCCGCCGTCGGTGCCAGCGCCGTCGGTGTTGATGTCAGCGTCAGTACCATCATCGAGGCCGACCTGCAAACCTTGCTTAGCAGTCAAATAGTCGAGGTACTCTTGTTCACCCTCATAATCCATCTCGTCTGCATCTTGGTCAGAAGGCCCAGATTCTTCATTGTTCGACATGTTTCCTATGATTAAGTGTCCTCGTTTATTTCTAAAAGTATGAAAAAATGAGAAATGACATAAAAAAGAAATCTTTGTGCCAGCACTCGATATGCCAACTATCCAGCACAAATCATGCCAAAATTCACGGCAAATTTTGGCATGACCTTTGCTAAAAAAATGGACATATTGAGCGCCTGAAATTCACCAGAACGGAAATGAATCAACATTCATGCATAACATAGGCCACTCGGATCATTTTCCAAATTTTAACCAAAACATCACATGTCCAAATGACATGGTCAAATTCCAAACATGACATATCCACATATCACATGTCCAGTTCAAATTTGCATATAAATTCAGCCTACCTAAATTTGCTTTAACAAGGGATGTTGATTTGGACAATTGCTTAGATGCTGCCTTTTCTTTTAACTACAATTGCTTAACCCTAAATGTCTGTCCTATTTTAAAACCTGGCCAAATTCATAAATAGATAACCTAATTAACCTACTACCATAACTAAAACCTAAGTAAATTAACCGAAGAACCCTAGCTAGCAGAGAGAGAGGGGGGTTTACAGAGGGTGCAGGGGCGAGGAGGCAGGCCCGACGACGGTCGAGATTGGGAGGGGAGGAAGCAGAGGAGGGAGGCGAGGGCCGACGGGTCGGGGCGAGCGCTGGGGTCGGGGGCGAGGGTCGGGTCGGGGTGAGCACCGGGGCCGGGTCGGGGGCGAGTGCCGGGGCCGGGTCGGGGGCGAGCGCCGGGGTCGGGGCCAGCGTCAGGACGCGGCGGTGCAACAGGGGAAGAGAGAGTGGGGATTTGGGGGGAAAAGAGGCGGGATGAAGCAGGGAGAGTGAGAATTTTGGGTTAAGTAGACGTAGCTGTAGCACGTTTAGACCCAACGCGCTGCTACTATCTTCACTAGCTGTAGCGGTTTTATAAGGAAATCGCTACTGCTAGCTTAACTGTAGCTCTTTTTCAGTAAACCGCTACTACTGTAACTAGTTTTTCTTTTTCTTTCCCTTTATTTTGTCCCACTTTTTTTCCCGATAGCAGTGAACGAAGGGAAGGCGATATATATTGCATCATTTGACAAATATGTATACAAAATAGGAACATATATATATATATATATATATATATATATATATATATATATATATATATATTACATCATTTGACCAATAACATACGGTTCCTCAGCGTTGACATTTTCGTTTTTGAGACAGCTTCTTTCCCTTCTTGTTCGTCTTAGAATAATTGAGCCCCTCATTGTGACATTCTTAGCCCATCTGACACGGAACATCGTCGTGTTGTGCAGTCCAGAGTAGTCAAGCTCCCAGATCTCCTCGACCCTTCCATAAAATCGTTCGGTTGCACCGTTGTCGCTGCCGGTCATGCATTCCATCGTCACCCCTGAGTTCTGATCATCACTGTCCATATCTTTAGCCTCCGTGTAGAACGTGTATCCATTGATATCATATGCCTGATAGGTTATGAGGTTGGGCGAGGGGCCATGTGCTAAGACGTATATGAGCAATCTGTCCTTAGAGCCCTCCTCCGCGGGATTAGCAATAATATGCTCTTTGAACCAATGTAGGAAAGTGGAGTTGTGCTCTCTAGTAACTTCGGCGTCCGTCCTGTATACCCCCCGGTCATGATACTTCTTTGCGATAATTTCTTTGTGCAGTGCCACGAAAGGATCTACCTCATCTAGGTGTTGTAGGACTACCAAGTTTGCTCTGCCAAAGTCGCTGCGTCGATCTGAGTATGCCACGTGCAGTTCCCTGCGATCGTTGCAGTGATCTGCTCCTTCGAGCCTCCCATCGTTCATGTTAACGGGCAAACCAACACTAACACCAAGCGGCTGGTCTGCGCCATACAGAAAATTCTCACAGAAAGAGATGCACTCTTGTGTCACATAGCCCTGGATGATGCTTCCATCCGGACGGGACATGTTACGAATGAATCCTTTGATGATCCCATTCATCCTCTCAAACGGCATCGTGTTGTGCAGGAATGACGGCCCCAGGTCTATTATGTCATCCACAATATGGACATACAGATGCACCATCAAGTCAAAGAACGAGGGCGGGAAGTACATCTCAAGCTCATTCAGTATCACAACGATCTCTTCATGTAGCCTTCGGAGCTTCTTCACACTGATCGACTTTCGAGAGATGACATCGAAAAAGTTGCAGACACCAATAAGCATGTCACGGGCGTGCTTGTCCATTATCCCTCTAAGGGCAACAGGTAGTATCTGCGTCATCATCACATGACAGTCATGGGACTTCATCCCGCTGCACCTTTCCTTGTCCGTGTCTAGATATCTGCTTATCTTGCCATAGTAACCGGAACTAACTTTGACTCCGGTAAGGCACTTAAAGAATTGATCGATGTCAGCCTGATTTAAGGTGAAGCAAGAAGGGGGGCAATAATCCTCTTTCTTTATTTTCTTGCCCTTCTTCTCCTGTGCCTCTGTCGCCGTCTCTGTCTCGTCTGACATTTTACAGGGCGGCATGTGCAGATCTTCCCTCATTCTCAAATCTTGCAAGTCTTTTCTTGGCTTTGGCCCATCCTTGGTCTTATCCGGCATGTTCATCAGTGTTGCGAGCAAGCTCTCAAGGACATTCTTACAGATATGCATTTGATCAAGACAATGAGGTGTATCGAGTTTGTGCCAGTACGCCAAGTCCCAGAACACAGACCTCGTCTTCCATACCTTTAGCAGCGGCTCCGGCGCCTTTCTAATCGTCTTTCCCGGCGCGGGGCACTCATTCTAGTTTTTCAACAGCTCATCAATTTTGGCACCGCTCCCCTTACGTGGAGGTCCTCGATGCTCAGTGTGACCATTGAATAGATCTCCACGGTTTCTCCACGGGTTGTCATGTTCGAGCCATCTTCGATGCCCCATGTACACGATTTTCCCAGACCCGCCATCTTTCCTTGACATTAGCTACTGAGACGTCGTATCATCCATGCACCGCGTGCATCCGCAATATCCATGGCACACCTGGCCTGCCACATATCTGTAACCGAGATAGTCCTTCACGGTCGTGATCAGCGCGACTCTCATGTTGAACTAGGGGGGAGGTTGTACATCCATACAAACACGGGCCATGTGCTATGGTTGGTGTTCTGGTTGCCAAACGGATTCATGCCATCGGTACACGCACCGAGCACGATGTTCCTTGCATCACATTCGAAATATCGATAGAAGCTATTTAATGCTCTCCACTGGCTTCCATCCTTGACATGTCTCAGCTTCGGATTATCTCCATCATCGGGCTTCATCCTCTCCGCGTGCCAGCGTATTAGCTTTGCTTCCTTGAGATCTACGAAATACCTCTTGAGATGGAGAGTGATCGGTAAGTACCATACATCTTTCTGGGGACATTTCTTCCAGGCCTTCTTGTATCAAGAAGCATTGCACACCGGACAGCTTTTTTTTTGCGCGTTCTCCTTTCGATAAATTATGCAATCGTTGATGCATGCATGGTTTCTAACGTGTGGCAGATCAAGAGGGCACACAATCTTCTTGACCTCATCAACACTAGCAGGACATAGATTACCCGCGGGAAAAACATCCTTTAGGTACTTGTGATGCTCATCGAGGCTAGTGTCGGTCCATTTGTTTTTATCCTTCGTCTTCAGGAGTTGGAGCGTGAAACTCAAGCGGGTCACCTCAGGATTGCAACCATCATACAATGGAGTGTTCGAGTCTACCACCAGTTGCTCCAGCTTAGCCTCCTCTATACAAGCAGCTCTCTCAGTACTCGTCTCCTTGCGAAGCAATGCTTGAACATGAGGGTCCCGCATGATTGAACTTAGTACCAACGAACTCTGCTGCGTAGAGTCCATGTCGTTCTCTCCGCCGCCATGTCGGCCCCTTCTCCTCCGCCATGTCGGGCCCCTTCTCTGCCGCCATGTCTGGCCTCTTCCCCGCCGCCATTATCGATCATCTCTTCGTCTTGCACCGTGTCATCATTGCCTGCCCCACGGCATCCTCAACATCATCATCCTCATCTTCAATTATCCACCGAGTATAGCCATCCATGAAACCAATCATGAGCAGGTGCGCTTTGACACGACCGTCATCATGGGGGTCGAGCTAAACTATTCCTTTGCATTTTCAACTTGGACATAAAACCTTTGTCCGGTTGTTTTCTTTCATGTCCTGCACCACCGACCGCAACCACCTGTCCACCATCGTTCCACTGACCATCGTCAACTCTGGACGGTAATAATAAACAAATTCATTATAAAAATGTGTGCATGCATTAAAGTCATACAAAAATTTGGCATGACCTTCCTTAAAAATAGGACATATATAGATCTAGAGTTTGCCCCGAATTCACCGAAACGGAAATAAATCGACATTTTGGCAAAACATAGGCAACTCAAAAGCACAATTTGGCATCAACTCATGCCACACACACAATTTCCATAAACATATCACACACACATAAACATATTTCCATTTTGCAAAAGCATGAAATTTTAATCACCTCTATCTCGAGATCGAGCACACGGTGGAGATGATGATGTAGGGAGATCAAAAGTGCACAAAGCTCTTCTTGACAAAGATAGATCTAGTTAGGGGGCAAATAGGTCACTTAACTAAATGCTACATATTTCCATTTGGGAGGAGAAAACTTCAACTAGTGGAGGGGGAAGGAAAAAGAGAAAGGAGATGCATTAATGGAGGTGGTGTCGTAATTAGGTAGGAGTAATGAAGAGAGAGAATGGTAGGCAGAAGAGGGAGAGTAATGGGGGAGAAGTATTGAGGAAGAAGAAGAGTGAGAGTGGGAGGTAGGGGAAAGGGAAGAGAGGAGGGGGAGGGGGAGGACGAGTGGGGAAAAGGTGGTGGATTGGTGTGGATTAGCAGTAGCGCGGGACGTAGAATGCGCTCTTGATAAGAAAGTATGAGCAGCGTGCTTCTGGCACAAGCAATACTGCTAACCGGAACCAAAAGTGTGCCCAATTTTAAAATTAGCAGCAGCGTCCTTAGAAAAACCGCACTACTACTATAGCTTTAGCAGTAGCGCGGCTCGCGTCACCGCGCTGCTTCTAAATGTAGTTTGGTAGGCACTGTTGGTCGATATTTGTAGCAGCGAGGGTTACACCAAGCGCTCTACTCCTAAGCACTTGTCAGTAGCGGGTTTTACACACGCGCGCTACTGCTAAGTAGCAGCAGCGCTCCTTTTTGATCCGCGCTGCTGCAAAGATTCTGTGTATAGGGTTTTTCCTAGTAATGGGAGGTTATCGGAACCCCCCGGGAGGTATATGGGCCTTACTGGGCCTTAGTTGAAAGGAGGGGAAAGGAGCAAAGAAGGGGGCGCCCCCCCCCAAGCCCAATCCGAATTGGGAAGGGGGCCGGCCCCCCTTTCCTTCCTCCCTCCTTCCTCTTCCTTCCCTCTCCCTCTCCTAATAGGAAAGTGGGGAGTCCTACTCCCGGTGGGAGTTGGACTCCCCCCTAGGGCGCGCCACCCCCCTTGGCCGACCCCCTCCTCCACTGCTTTATATACGGGGGAGGGGGCACCCTATAGACACAACAACAGATCATTGATCTCTTAGCCGTGTGCGGTGCCCCCCTCCACCATAGTCCTCCTTGATAATATTGTAGCGGTGCTTAGGCGAAGCCCTACGATGGTAGAACATCAAGATCGTCACCACGCCGTCGTGCTGACGAAACTCTCCCTCGACACTCGGCTGGATCGGAATTTGAGGGACGTCATCGAGCTGAACGTGTGCTAGAACTCGGAGGTGCCGTAGTTTTGGTGCTTGATCGGTCGGGCCGTGAAGACGTACGACTACATCAACCGCGTTGTTCTAACGCTTCCGCTTTCGGTCTACGAGGGTACGTGGACAACCCTCTCCTCTCTCATTGCTATGCATCACCATGATCTTGCGTGTGCGTAGGAATTTTTTTGAAATTACTACGTTCCCCAACAGTTGTATCCGAGCCAGGTTTTATGCGTAGATGTTATATGCACGAGTAGAACACAAGTGAGTTGTGGGCGATACAAGTCATACTACTTACCAGCATGCCATACTTTGGTTCGGCGGTATTGTTGGATGAAGCGGCCCAGACCGACATTACGTGTATGCTTACGCGAGACTGGTTCTACCGACGCGCTTTGCACACAGGTGGCTGGCAGGTGTCAGTTTCTCCAACTTTAGTTGAACCGAGTGTGGCTACGCCTGGTCCTTGCGAAGGTTAAGACAACAATAACTTGACGAACTATCGTTGTGGTTTTGATGCGTAGGTAAGAACGGTTCTTGCTCAGCCCGTAACAGCCACGTAAAATTTGCAACAACAAAGTAGAGGACGTCTAACTTGTTTTTGCAGGGCATGTTGTGATGTAATATGGTCAAGACGTGATGCTATATTTTATTGTATGAGATGATTGTCAGGACCCCGACTCAATGCCACATCGATCTAGCATGTAACACCTCATATCACTTTGCGGCCTCACGCACGGTATTCCCACGGGTGTCGCCTTACCTTTGCCCAGGACCGTTTGCGCCTTTTGGCACACGTATATGATTGTGTCGCTAGCATCCATATGATAAGGAGACCCGGGCTGACATGGCTAGTCGTAAACCCAAAGTGGCACAAACTTACAAGGACAGGCATCCATGACCCAGCATCGAATGTGTCGGTCATCAGTGAGTGAATTCCAGGCTGTAGCACTGGGCTAGCAGGACTCCGGTGAACCGGGCTGTAGCGGGCTAACAGGACTCCGGTATTCATCACGTGACATTTCCCCGAAGGGACAGACACAGGAACGAAGAAGGACACATGCCGGCCAGCCTAAGTGTTCCGGAGCAGTAGCAAGCTACCATGGCTCGGTGGAAACACTAGGAGACATTTCCCGGTAAGAGGGGCTACTAAGGATAAACAACTAGATAGTCAGATCCCACACATACCAAGCATTTCAATAACATACACACAATATGCTCGATATGTGCAAATACAACATGGCATCACAACATGACTCTACGACTCAAGTATTTATTCATTAGGCTCCGGGGAGCGAGATATTACAAACAGGGGTCTCATGACCCAACATTCAGAGCATACAAGTCAAAACACAGGCGGAAGCTATCATGTCTGAGTACAGACATCTATAAATGAAAAAGGTTGAGAAGCCTGACTATCTACCAGATCCTGCCGAGGGCACAAGATCGTAGCTGAGGTAACAAGCTAAACGTCGAAGTCCACGCGGAACTACTAGCGAGACCGAAGTCTCTTTGCAAAAACATAAAATAGGCAAACATGAGTACAAATGTACCCAGCAAGACTTACATCAGAACTAACTACATATGCATCATTATCAACAAAGGGATGGTGGGGGTTTAACTGCAGCAAGCCAGCTTTGACTCGGTGGCTATCCTGAACTACGACTGCAAGTAACTCTTTTGAGGTGGCGCACACGAGTCCACGTATTCACCATATCAATACACCACTATGGATCCGCTCCCATCTCCCTACGAGAACGCCATCCATAGCACTCATGCTTATCTTGCGTATTTTAGGGTATCCACTTTCACTTGTCTATGAACTGATATAAGCAACCCAGAAGTCCTTTACCGCGGACACGGCTATTCGAATAGATGATGTTAACCCTGCAGGGGTGTACTTCTTCATACATGTTTCCACCACCACTACTAGGAAAATGGCTATAGATGGGATTGACACTAATGGCGCACCAGAAAGATGGTGCGCCATTAGTATATACTAATGGCGCACCACAATCTGATGCGCCATTAGAGTTTAAACAACTAATGGCGCACCATGCTACGGGTGCGCCATTAGTATCAAATTTTTTTTAACTAGTGCGCCTGTCCAAACATACTAATTGCGCATCCCGGCAGAGTGCGCCATTAGTAGTTGTAACTACTAATGGCGCACTAGGCAGCAGGTGCGCCATTAGTATAAAAACCTTTTTTTTGAACTAGTGCGCCTATCCAAACATACTAATGGCGCATCCTGCCCAAGTGCGCCATTAGTAGTTGTAACTACTAATGGCGCACCAGGCAGTGGGTGCGCCATTAGTATAGGATTTTTTTTTGAACTAGTGCGCCTATCCAAACATACTAATGGCGCATCCTGCCCAAGTGCGCCATTAGTAGTTGTAAGTACTAATGGCGCACCATGCAAGAGGTGCGCCATTAGTAAGTGGGCAGCAACAAGATATTTGGGACAGCCTCTCCTACCCACACACTCACTTTCTCCCCACTTCATTCTCTCCACCTCCTCCTTGTCTCGGGTGCCTCCTCTTTTTCACCTCATTTCCACCATAGATTCATTCAAATTAAGTGGTTAAATTACCTTGTTTTAATAGGTAAGTAAGGGGGGAAGCTATATTTAGGTTGTTCTCCTTACAACAATGTGCACATGCACTTTTTACGGCCTAGCTAGATCTATGTATGTTCGTGGTGTTGCATATGTTTGTGGTGTTGCATATGTGTTTGTGTTTGGAGGTGTACCAGTATTTGATATGCGATAGTTGCCAATATTTTGCCGGAATGTTGATTCATTTCCGTTTCGGCGAGAATTTTGATATTAAGCATTCTTTTTGGTCCTATTTTTAGGGAAGGTCATGCCAAATTTTTGTTTGGTTCTAAAATATCGTTTTGCTCTACCCCGCAGGTGACCATGGTCCGCACGATGACCGAAGGCATCGTGAATATGTTTTTGAGGTCTGCGAAGGCCGAGATGCTTCAAAAGAACGAGACGGAGATAAGATGTCCGTGTCGAAGATGCAAGCTGAAGAGCCTTATTGTGGACCCGGATTCCGGGCAGGTGCGGGACCACCTGTTGTTGCGTGGTTTAATGGATGGCTATCGGTGGCAAGGTGATGAAGATGACTACGAAGTCGTCCATGCGGGCCGGGCAACAAATGAGGAAGGGCAGCAAGACAACCACCGCGGCTCGGGCGGGCGAGAAGACGAAGAATCCCCAGGAGATGATCACGACTGTGATGCTGTACACAGTCATCATGTAGAAGATGCAGGACATGATGTTGAGGAAGATGCCGGAGCAGGCGACGGGCATGATCATGAAGATGATGATGCCGGCGGAGCAGACGACGCTGGACCATTGATGGGCTGGGTGCAGGACCCTCATATTCAAGAGCTGCTTCTCAAGCAGACGGATAACGCAAGAGCTGCCGCCCGAGAGAAAGCCAAGATGGATCAACTTGAGTTAGACGCGGTTACTCCATTGTATGAAGGATGCAGGCCCGAGGATACCCGCCTGAAAGTAACGCTCATGGCCCTGGAGATGAAGGTAAAACACAAAATGACCGACGCATGCTTCGACGAGAACATGTCATTCTGGCACGAACGTCTTCCCAAGGGGAACAAGTGCCCGACCAGTTTGGAGGAGGCGAAGAAAATCGTGTGTCCTCTGGATTTACCGCACGTGAAATACCATGTGTGCATGAACAATTGCATCATTTATCGGGACGAGCACGCGGAGTCTACAATATGTCCGGTGCGCGGTGTCACTCGATACAAGAAGAGGAAGAAAGCTCCTCGAAAAGTGGTGTGGTACTTTCCGATCACTCCTCGTCTGCAGCGGTATTTCGCGGATCCTAAGGTAGCAAAGCTCCTACGTTGGCACGCGGATAGGGAGGAGAAGAAGCGAGAAGATGACGGAAATGATCCGGAGATAGATAAAAAAGACAAGATGTTGAGTCACCCTAAGGATGCGAGCCAGTGGAAAGCATTGAACTTCGAATACCCAGAATTTGGGAACGATCCAAGGAACATCATGCTGGGCGCGAGCACCGATGGAGTCAATCCGTTTGGCAGCCAGAGAAGCACACATAGCACCTGGCCTGTGTTTGTGTGGATGTACAACCTTCCCCCCTGGTTGTGCATGAAGAGGAAGTACATTCACATGAGTATGCTAATTGAAGGGCCGAAACAACCAGGGAACGACATCAATCTGTATCTGGGGCTGCTGAAAGAGGAGCTTGACACGCTGTGGAAAACGCCAGCCAATACGTGGGACGCCACAGAGAAAGAATATTTCCCTATGAGAGCCGCACTGCTCACGACGGTGCACGACTATCTCGGTTACGGATATCTTGCGGGGCAGGTAGTCCACGGATTTTCTGGATGCGTAAGGTGCATGGATGACACAACGTATCGCCAGCTAGATAGAGATCCCGGGTCTTCGAAAACCATGTTCATGGGACATCGAAGGTGGCTTCGCGACGATGACCCGTGGAGGAAACGCAAGGATCTGTTCGATGGTGAAACCGAACCCCGAAAACGCCCGTGTACGAGGAGCGGCGAGGAAATAGACAAGCTGTTGAAAAACTGGAAAGACTGCCCACTACCGGGAAAGAAGCAAAAGGCGCCAGAGCCGGGAAAGAAGCGAAAGGCGCCAGAGCCGCTGCTGAAGGTATGGAAAACGAGGTCTGTTTTCTGGGACTTGCCGTACTGGAAGATCCACCGTGTGCCTCACAGCCTTGATGTCATGCATATCACGAAGAACGTGTGCGAGAGTCTGCTTGGTACCCTGCTCAACATGCCAGAGAGGACCAAAGATGGGCCGAAAGCAAGGGCAGACTTGAAATCAATGGGCATCAGGCAGGAGCTTCACGCTATATATGATGATGATGATGATGATGATGATGATGATGATGATGATGATGATGATGAGGCAAAGCAGGACACAGAAAGTCGTCGCAAAGGCAAAAAGGCCAAGAAGACCGGAAATGACTACCCTCCCGCGTGCTTCACTCTAAGTCAGGAGGAGATCGAGCAGTTTTTCACCTGCCTCCTAGGAGTAAAACTTCCTTACGGTTACGCGGGGAAGATAAGCAGATACCTAGACCCAGCGAAGCAGAAGTTCAGCGGGATGAAGTCTCACGACTGTCACGTGCTGATGACGCAGATACTTCCAGTTGCAATCTGTGGGATCATGGACGCGCACGTCCGTGAAACGCTATTTGGCCTATGCAACTTCTTCGACGTCATCTCTCGGAAGTCGATTGGCGTGAGGCAACTCAGAAGGCTACAGGAAGAGATCGTGGTGATACTATGCGAGCTTGAGATGTACTTCCCACCCGCATTCTTCGACGTTATGGTGCATCTGCTGGTCCATATAGTGGAGGATATCATCCAACTCGGGCCGACGTTCCTGCACAGCGTGATGCCGTTCGAAAGGATGAATGGTGTCATCAAAGGATACGTTCGCAACATGTCACGTCCAGAAGGAAGCATAGCCAGGGGCTTTCTGACCGAAGAGTGCATCTCCTACTGCACGAATTATCTAGGCATCGAGAACCCCGTTGGTCTGCCCGTCAACAGGCACCTCGGCAGGCTCGCTGGATGGGGTCACCGTGTGGGTCGCCGCGAAATGCATGTCGACTTCGAGGGTCGACTCGCCGACTTTGAAAGAGCAAACCTAGTCGCGCTACAACACATAGACGTGGTCGATCCTTGGTTGGTAGAGCACAAAACCTTTATTAAAAAGACGTACAATGACCGAGGCCAACAGAGGACGGACGGAGATATACTCAAAGAGCACAACTCATGTTTCACGCGTTGGTTCAAGCATAAGCTTCTGTCGTACCCTTTACATGAGGATTCTTCCGCGGAAGAACAACTCATATTCGCCTTGTCACAGGGCGCCGAGCACAACCTGATGACCTATGAGGCGTATGATATCAACGGCTACACATTCTACACCGAGGCCAAGGACATGAAGAGCGATGGTTATCAGAACTCCGGGGTAACGATGGAATCCTACACCGGTAAGGACAGATACTACGGAAGGATCGAGGAGATCTGGGAGCTGAGCTACGCTGGAGAGAAGGTCCCGATGTTCCGCGTCAGATGGGCCAAGAACGTCATAAAAGAAGACCGGTATTTCACCACCATGGTTATACCCGAAGCCAAATCCAAGACCGCGGGCGCAAACGTCACCGCGAAAAATGAGCCATGGGTTCTGGCTTCCCAAGTGGACCAATGCTTCTTCATTACCGACCCGCCAAAGCCCAGTCGTGTTGTCGTGAGGAGAGGCAAAAGGAAGATCATCGGAATGGATGGAGTAGCCAATGAGCAAGACTTCGACAAGTACGGCGACCCGAGGATCGAACATGACGACGATGATGAAGTAGCAGCATACACCACAAGAAGAAGCAGGACCACCCTACCTAAAGGACGTCCGTTCCACAGAAGAACTCCATTTGCGAAAAAGAAGGGCAAGAAGATTGTGAACAGATAGCTAGCTAAGATCGATTGTATTTAAATCGTAGCCTTCATTTCTCGATTGTATTTCATGGGTACTTTTTGAACTATCATGAATATTTTTAAATTTCATGGACACTCGATCTCGATCCCCCTCCATCTCGATCGCTATCCCACCTTGCCAGATTCGGCCCCCCTCGCCGCCGAGCACCCCCCAGTCCACCGGCCGCCGCCGCCGACCCCCCGCACCCTCGATTCCCCTACCCAACCGCCGCCGCCGACCCCCCGCACCCCGCGCACCGTCTTATAAAAAAAATTAGTATCAAACAGCTTTTTAAATGCTACTGTCTTATAAAAAAAATATTACTGTTATTATTTAAACAAGTTTGAACATATTTAAACACAAATAAGTATCAAACAGCTTTTTAAATGCTAAAAAAAATTGTGGAGCCCACCTCGATCCCCCTCCATCTCGACCGCTATCCCACCTCGCCAGATCCGGTCCCCCTCGGTGCCGAGCACCCCCCAAGTCCACCGGCCGCCGCCGCCGACCCACCGCACCCTCGATTCCCCTACCCAACCGCCGCCGCCGACCCCCCGCACCCCGCGCACCATCTTATAAAAAAAATAAGTATCAAACAGCTTTTTAAATGCTACTGTCTTATAAAAAAATATTACTGTTATTATTTAAACAAGTTTGAACATATTTAAACACAAATAAGTATCAAACAACTTTTTAAATGCTAAAAAAATTTGTGGAGCCCACCTCGATCCCCCTCCATCTCGACCGCTATCCCACCTCGCCAGATCCGGTCCCCCTCGGCGCCGAGCACCCCCCAAGTCCACCGGCCGCCGCCGCCGACCCACCGCACCCTCGATTCCCCTACCCAACCGCCGCCGCCGACCCCCCGCACCCCGCGCACCGTCTTATAAAAAAATAATTATCAAACAACTTTTTAAATGCTACTGTCTTATAAAAAAATATTACTGTTATTATTTAAACAAGTTTGAACATATTTAAACATAAATAAGTATCAAACAGCTTTTTAAATGATAAAAAAAATTTGTGGAGCCTAGGAGTCGAACCCAGGACCTCCTGGTGTGAGAACTAGCTACTGACCAGTCGAGCTAGTAGAGGGGACTTGGTGTGGATCAGGTCAGGTGGGAGATAACCTGTTGGCTCGAGCAGAAATCAAAAAAAATACTAATGGCGCACCAGGGTGAGGTGCGCCATTAGTGTGGATATACTTATGGCGCACCGGGGGGTGGTGCGCCATTAGTATTGTGCCCCCATCCATATGTTTCCTCCCCGGCCCTCGATCCCCTTCTCGCCCTCGCCCTCGATCCCCTTCCCCTCTCCTCTCCTCTCCTGACGCCGCTGCCCCGCCGCCTCGACGCCGCCCCGACGCCGCGACGCCGCCCCGACGCCGTGAGACGCCGCGACGCCGCCCACTCCTCTCCTGACGCCGCCGCCCCGCCGCTTTCCCCACGGAGAAGGAGGAGGAAGAGGGGGCGCTCGCCGTTGACCTCGCCCGGCCGACTCCGGTGGCCAGGCCGACTCGCCATCGCCCCGCCGCCCTCGTCGCCGGTGGCCCGGACGCCGCCCCGTCCACACCACCGTCGCCGGAGCACCCACACCACCACCCGGACCTCGTCGCCCCCGTGAGCTCCCCCTCCTCCTCTCCCCCTATCCCCCTCGCATCCCCCGTGAGCCCCATCTCTATTTCTTCTTGTCACCAGCACCACCACCACCAGTTGCCATTTTGCCCCACCTCGGATCTATGTTGTTGGTTTTTCATGTTTGTTGGCAGTCAGACAAATGTCACTGTATAATTTGGTCAAATATAGCAACCTAGTTGAAATTCCCAAACCATCTCTATAGACAGCTGAAATTATCATGAACATATATTGCTCTGAACCTTGGCTTGTCACCACAGGTTGGTGCATTTTGTGTTGTTCTATTTTCAAAAAGATGGAACCTAGAGGGGCAAGACTTCGTCCAATGTAACTGCTAATGATCATGTTCTGTGATAAGTTTCATTGTCATGAGTATGTAGGGATCTCTTTTCTTCAAACAAAAAAGGGAAGAATAGTGTACAAGAATGAGAAATAATGAGAACCAGAGGAAGAGCCCCCATTAGATAGATGGAAACTTAATGAATATAGCTGCTGTATTTGGAGATAAACGCAACTCTAATTCAGTATCTAATTATCTACAAAGTAAAACTCATAATTACCATATATGCACAATTGGTTCCAGCGATGTATGCCATTTGCCATTTTGGATTCTGCATCAATCATTTTTATTCATATGATTCATTTGTATTAGGTTTTGGCAGATATTGTTAACTTGACTTCATGGTTGCGCTCTATCCTGTGTTGCGCCTGTGCTCGTTGCTACTGATGCACTTCATGGCTGCTACTGTGTACAGTAGGAAGTGGAGTTAAGAACAATATTGGTCAGCTGTCCTAGTAAGTAAGATAAATTTTGCAGACTGGATCTGCCAAACACTCCATCCTTAATTCAGATCGGCAACAACCCCAGCCAAAGAAAACCTTATTGTGTTTTCTTAGGATTTCAGACGAATCTTGATGCATAATAGCTACCTAACGGATCAAATAGTAAAACACACCGAACCTGGTTAGGAAGCTCTCTGCAGGCAAACTATTAGTGCATGAACTTAGAACTACACATATGCTAGTGGAATTAAGAACACTGTCGATTAGCTGTCTAGTACAATCTTTTGCTTATTTGCCTCGGATGAAAAAGAACGCATTTACTAATGCAGATCGGCAAACCAACATCTGTGAGAGAATAAGCAATTTTCTCTTTTATTTTTACCTTGATAAGAGTTGTAGCTTCAGTGCATGTGCAAGCATGTGCTGGTTTCGTCTGTGGCTCTTGGTTGGCTCAGTCATTAGTTGCTCTTTTGTTTATGGCTGTTGGTATGTACACTAGGTAATGGAATTAAGAACATTGTTGATCCAGTAAGTAGGACAAAGTTTGCAGACTGGATCTGCCAAACACTACATCTTTAATTCAGGTCGACAACAACCCCAGTCAAAGAAAAACCGTCCCTGACAACCTTGTGTTTTCTTAGGACTAAAAACGAATCTTGATGCACAATAGCTACGCTAACTACGGATCGCCTATAAGAATAACTGCAAACTGGATAGACATGTTATAATAATTCAGCTGAGCATATAGGAGCATGTAAGTTAACTTTGTTTCAGCTTCACACAAGTTACAATTCGCTAAAAAAAGCCAGCTAGAATAGCCAAATAACAATTTGGTCCCAAACACAGCAAGGTCCTATTTTACTTTCAACATGACCTGACAACATGACCTGACAATAGTTCAGTTTACAGCTGAGGACAAAGATTTTCTGCAGGACAAGGCTATTTGTTATCGATCAAATAAATGATTTAGAAACCATCAATAAGTAGGACTAGTGATTTATTATGAAGTTGCTTGGGTTTATTATGAAGAACTTTGATCATGTCTCTTTATTTGTACTGCTGCTAATATACTTTATATGATGATGAAGTGCTACTGAGTTGTGTGCAAATTTTGTTAAATCAGTGATGTGTATGTGTGCTGTCAGTTATGTGTATGTGCTTATTTTAATCCAGTGAAATATGGCACTGAACTGTAGCTAGCTAAACGGTAGTTTTGCTTAAATTGGTGAAATTTGGCACTGAAATGTAGCTAGCAATGCAAATATCTCAATGAATTCAGCTCTGTTTTCTGTGTGAAACTGTTGTTGTTAAATGAAGCCACATTCCAGTCCACATGCCAATGTATTTTCCATGTTGTGATGGAGGCCTTTTTTGCCTTGTCCACCCGAGAGGCCCTTGAGTTTGCTGGAATGTCGATTAACTTCCGTTCCAGCAAATTCGGGTACTCCATATGTCCTATTTTCAGCAAAGGTCATGCTAAATTTTCCGTGAATTTTAGCATGACTTTGCTAAAAATAGGACATATGGGGTACTTGTGACTAATGCATGGGCCGGGGTATCTTAGTAGTTAATTAAGTAGGATCAAGTGCCCCGGCGTACTTGTGACTAATGCATGGCTTTTAGGGTGCCTCGGTGTCGATAAAAACCGAAATGATGAAAAGTTAGGCTTTTAGGGTGCCTTGGCGTCGAAAAACCCTCAATGATAAAAGCTTATATTTTAGGATGCCTCGGTGTCGACAAACCCTAAATGATGAGACCATGATCTTGTTCCTTGACAATAACCAACTTTTTGACCAAACTTTGTTTCTATTTAGAGAGAAACATGGCCCACAACGATGAGGCCGGGGGTTCGGGAGGCAAGGTATTCTGGGAGCTGTCCCAGGAGATGGAGGAACAACCTCACTTGTATGAGGCCGCCGCCTTCCCGACCGATCCTGAGACCACGGATGGTGCTGCCGAGGATGACCACACTGATGCCACCACTGATGGTGCCGCCGAGGATGCCACCACTGATGATGGCGGCGCACGCACAGATAGCAGCCAGCCGAAGAGGCAACGGAAGGACCGGCGCCCGATCGTGCTCCGCACCCTCAAGGAGGAAGTTACTGAAGTGGACTCCAACGGGAATCCAACGGCGCCCGAACGAATAGTCAAGGGGTACTCGCTTCAGCTCGGGTGCATTGTCCGGAGCACCGTCTCGATCAACACCGAGAACCTGAGGCATCCTGACCGGGGGAATTTGCGCCACCTCCTCTTCACGAAGCTGCACGAACGATACAAGTTCCCCGCTGAATTCGAAAACACAAGCCTCAAAGGGAATAAAGTGAACAATGCTGCCCTCACGAAGATGAGCAAGGCCCTGTCTACTTGGAAAAGCAATGTGAAGAGAATGATCGAGAAAGGTGAGAGTTATGAGAAGATCAAGGAGAAAAATCCTTCGATCACCGAAGATGACTACAACGACTTCAAGATCAATTGCTCGAGCACCGCAAGCTCCCAATCAAGTGAGTGGGGGAAACAAATGCGGGAGCTGAACATAGGGGAACACACACTCGGTCCCGGCGGTTACAGAGTGGCGGAGCCTATATGGGACAAGGAGGAGGCGGACCGTGCCGAGCAAGGCCTACCGCCCCTCTTCGATAAATACGGTGACAAGCAGACCAGGAACTTTGTCAGGGCCCGGTACAAGAAGGACCCGAAAACAAAGGAGCTTACCACGGATCCGAAGACCAGGCAGCTTGAGCTTGTTCTGGTAAGGAATACACCCCCGCGTAATTAGCTCCATATGGTTGCATTCTAATTAATGAAGCCGAATTTCTAAATGGTTCACATTCCTTCCGCAGGCGACTGAAAGCAGTAGCGCGGGGTCGACTCAGAGCAACCCTTGGGACACCACTCTAAATAGGGGGTTGAATATAATGAAGAACAAGGATAAGCTCAGTAAGCCGACGTCAGCTGGTCGTGTGGCCGGCAAAGGCTTGTCGACAAAATGGGGGTCATACTATACCGCTGGTGTGCGGAAGGAGAAAAAGACCAGCTCGGAAAGCCAGGCGCGAGAGGTTCAAGAACTCAAGGCACAGGTGGCGCGGATTCCGGAGATTGTCCAAGAGCAAGTGGAACAACGACTCGGAGCGACGATCACCGCCCTTGTGCCTACCTTGATCTCGGGGTTGAGTGCGTGGATTGCGGGCGGCCAACAGGGGCCGCCCCCGATTCCTAGCTTCACGGCCAGCAACTCGCATAATGCGATGGCGGGGCCATTGGTGCCTCCGGCGGAGGCGGCATTGGTGTCTCCGACGCCGGCACGGGAGCTTAATGCACCCGGGTGTACGCCGGCCGGCACCTCTTCAGCAAGCGGCCGCTCCGTCAACTGCACGCCCGCCGTTGGCGGTGCCTCGACATTAGCCGAGCTCGACGCCATCATCACGGTAACTAATTAAGCCTCTCTCGGCCGAGGACTTCATCTCCTTGCCTTTGACTGGGCATCCCTGACGCCCTACATGTTTTCGCAGGGCGCCGCCGACGTTCCGTGCACTCTCCTCCACTTCGTGAACAACGAGTTGGTCGATGTCGCCAAGGGCAAAATCGTTCAACCGGGCAACCCCTTGTTCCACGGTACCCAGATGCCACCCAACTTGTTTAGGGTTCAACTGGTTCGGGTGCTGCCAGGCTGCGACGACTTGTTACCTCCGATTCGACCCGTCGGGGCCGACGATGATGACGTGATGACCCTCAGCGCCTGCCTGAGCTGGCCCCTGCTTTGGCCGAAGAGCCAGATTCGTTTGGGGGCGGGGGACACCACCCCAAAGACAACACCGCCAGTCGTGCCGGCGCCAAGTCGGCCCCATGGCAAGACCGCCGTAACGGTGCCGGACATCCCTATGCCACTGGATCCAAACATGCATATGGCACAGGATCAGAACGACGACGACGACGACGATGATACATTTGGCAACGTCGATCAGTACTTTGCCGAGCATGGGTACGATGGCGACTTCATGGGGCCTCCTTCTCAAGAACCAAACCCAACAAAAGACGTGTGCGATCTAGCTCGTACCGCGGAGAAGCCAAGTTGCAACAGGCGCCGTCTGGCGTTCAGCTCTCAGGAGACGCCTCCAGCTGCCGACTTCACCGAGCCTCAGATAGGCGAGGTGCGAAATATTATCAGCCCCAACACACTCAAGAAGGCGGTCTGTGAGCAGAACTCGGTCCCATTACAGGAGAAGAAGAAGGCACGCAAAAGAAAGACTAAGAAGGGTGCGAGCCAGCCGGCACCGAGTACGATCCGTGCTCAGGACGGGCCACCTTCACCGCAGGATATCTCGAGGAGGGTGCATGTGGCGGGTAGGGCGATGCTACCACCAAATATGCTCAATGCTGCAACCGGTGCTATGCGGAGTCTGCACGACAGTGTTCTTTCTTTGGAGAAGTGCGTCTCAGAGAGAAGGATGTGGCATACCCGGTTTTCGTGGCCAAGGTGCTAGAGGGCAAGGGCTTTGTGGATGGCGACATCGGGGGTACGATCGTCCTGCGGTTTGATGACATCTTTGCTATGTTTAACCTTCATCCGCTGCACTACACCTTCGTTCGGCTATTTTCGCTGAGTATGGAGATGCGGATCATTCGCGACAAGACCCCGGACATCGTGATAGTCGACCCCTTCTACATGCGTGCCAAGATCTTGGGCAGCGCTGGGGACCGGCAAGTCGCGAGTTCTTACCTCGAAGGCGTCATTCTGGCAAACCAAGATAAGGATAACTTCCTCGTGCCTTACTTTCCCGAGTAAGTCCTCCCCTCAACCGGCCCGTAACATATGAATTCTTACTTTTCGATCGTTTTTCTTTTAACATTCCGTGTTTTCTGCAGTGACACACGTTGCACGCTCATCCTCCTAAGCCCCAAATATTCCATGGCCACGTATTTCGACCCGGACCGTCAGTCGAACGTAGACTACACAAATGTCAAGAAGGTTCTTGATGATGTTCTCCCCGGCTACGCCCAATCTGGAGGCACCTTCACCAGGCCTATTCGTAAGTACGGCAAGCACGTGTTCTCCCACAATACGACGTTCTGCTGCGTCAAGCAGCCGCCTGGCGGTCAGAAGGGTGCCTACTACGCCATCCATCACATGCGGGCGATCGTACGGGACCATCATCAACTTCTGCTACCGAGTAAACTCCAAGATTGGGCCGCGAGCGTGTCGGCAATCCAGGACGCGGACCTCCGACAAGAATTCTTTCGCATCCAGTCGGAGTTTGCGGAAATCATCCATCAAGATGTCCTTCGTACCTCGGGGCAGTTCTACCTCAGAAATCAACCGTCCAACAGTGACATCGACACAATGCTACAAATGCAGGATGACAACGCCCGTTCTTTCATGACTCCCACGATAGACGGCGGCTTCATCCACGCTCCGGTCCCTTGAGTCGAGTTGTCTAGTTCTGAAACATCGATTGGCTCATGTTGTAATTAAACTTTAATGAACTTGTAGTATGTCTCTTTGGTTTTGAGAGTCGTTCAACTTAGATGTAATCGATGCTATTAATGTCTTGCTTTTCTCTTCCGATCGTTCTGTTGCATAATTATATATTGCTTATGTATTGTCTGTGAATTGGTACTAACGTTTCGTTTGGCTAGTGCATAGTGATGCCGACGTATGTCGTGTACAAGGGTAAGGTTCCCGGAGTCTACGATGACTGGGAGGAGTGTCGGAGACAGGTTCACCGATTCAGCGGTAACAGTTACAAAGGGTACACCACTAGGGCCGAGGCCGAATCTAGATACGCCTGCTATCTAGCGGGAGAGGGAAGGGAGCGTTGGAGGAACCGGATGAAGACGAGTTTCATCGTGATGATGCTCATCGTGATGACCGCAGCTCTCTTCTATGTGATGGTAGTTTAGATGATCGATATCGACTTGTAATGCGAAGACAAACTCGCTACTCGCAGTCTCGAGACTTGTAATATAATGTTCTATCTTTGTTCGGTCTTTTTAATTCGGAGACTAATATGATGAATTGTATTCGGAGACTAATATGATGAATTGTATTCAAAGACTAATCTTCTATTGTATTTGATGAATCTATTGTTGATGTGTGCTGTCTATATTTTGTCAAATTATACATTTTGTAACCTGTGCAAAAAACAGAAAATAAAAAAATAAAAAAACCTAATATTCATACTAATGGCGCATCCCACGACAGTGTGCCATTAGTATGACACTGCATACTAATGGCGCATCACCGGGTGGTGCGCCATTAGTATGCTGCGGTTACTAATGGCGCATCCAGAGGTGGTGCGCCATTAGTATGCCAAAGCACCTGGGTGTACATGCCAACTGGGAGGCATACTAATGGCGCACCCTCGCATATACTAATGGCGCACCAGGTGGTGCGCCATTAGTATACCAGATACTAATGGCGCACCAGCTGGTGCGCCATTAGTAAAAATTACTAATGGCGTGCTGTCAGTGGCGCACCAGTGATGCGCCATTAATGGCCATATTAGGTGCGCCATTAGTAGTGGTATTTCTAGTAGTGCACTTAGCGTCTGCACACGACATGTGCTCGGCAGACTTCAAGCGAAAGCCGACGTGGGTGTAGACCACGACCTACCTAAACACTCAAGTCTCTAGTCCAGGTTTATCACCTATTCGGGTTCCATCCATGAGGAGATCCGGCCGGAGTTTCGCTCACAGCCCTAAACGATGTGTGCAGGGTTCCGGAGACACCAAACGGGCGCCCGGTACACCGTGCCATGTGCCTACCGCATCACAGCCCACCCCTACGGTCAGCACTGCGCACGGCCTCCAGCATACTACAAACAACAGAAACTACTTGCAACTCCTGGACAGAGGACAAGGGTGAATAAGAAGTCGAGCGGGGTCATATTTCAGGGCCCAATGCATGGTAGTAGCTGAATCATGGATCACAAACACAGAACTCAGTTCCTAAGGACGGCTTCAATGAGACAACCCACCATGTACTCCTACATGGCCTCTCACCGCTACCTTTACTAAATCGTGTTCACACACTTAGCTCACACACAGTAGGACATGTTCACACACCTCTGATTCATCCCCGATGAATCAGACCTGACTCAACTCTAAGCAGTAGCAGGCATGACAAACAAACATGAATGAGTAGGCACAACAGGGCTCAAACAACTCCTACTCATGCTAGTGGGTTTCATCTATTTGCTGTGGAATGACAGGTCATGCAAAGGATAAAGGGGTTCAGCTACCGCAGCAAGTAACAGATGAATCGTTGTTGTCCTAATGCAGTAAAAGAGAGCAGGAGCGAGAGAGTGGGATTGTATCGGAATGAACAAGGGGGTTTTGCTTACCTGGCACTTCTGAAGATAATATAGCTCTTCATCGGTGTCAACGATCACAACGTTGGAACATCATCTACCGAGAGGGGACAAACACCGACAAACAAAGAAGAATCACAATCAATGCAATGCACAATATGATGCATGATCATGACATGGCAATATGCTGTGGTTTGAGCTAATGCAACTAGCAACAGATGGATTTGGGTCATATTGAGCCAAAGGTTCAACCCCAAATTCAAATTATGAATTCAAATAGTGCCTTATCATGTTTTTCACTAAACATCAAGGTTAAGTTGTTTAAACATGCATGAAACCAGTGCAGATGGATAGATTGGATTTTGCTGATCATTTTTCATATATAATTTGTTTGATTTGGAGTTACGGTTGATTTTATATGATTTTTAAAAGTTTAGAGTATTTTCTGGAATTTCCTGAATAATTAGAATTAAAATAATTCTAGAAAATGCATTACTGCGTCAGCACTACGTCAGCATGACGTAGGCGAGTCAACAGGGTGCGGTCGAGGTCAAACCTGACCAGTGGGGTCCACTGGTCAGTGACTGGGGCTGGTTAGTGTCAATGGCAGGAGGTCAACGTCCATGTCAGCGTGGTGAAAGCTGACGGGTGGGGCCCATGTGGTTAGTTAAACTAAACAGAAAATAAACTAAGATTAATTAAAGCGTGGGGCCCAGTGCCAGTGACACGGTGCGGTGTTTAGTGGCTAATTAAGCCAGCCACGTCAGCAAGTGACGCCGGCGACCACGGCGACGGTGAGACCTCGCCGGAGTTGCTCGGGACGGTGCTACAGCCCGCGGCTGGTCGCGCTGAGGGCACCAAGAGGGAGCCCGTGCTCCCGCGCATCTAGGGGCGCACACAGCTGGGCACAGGGAGGCCGGGGTTCGCCGGAAGCGAGCTCCTGGCGGCGGCCGGAGTTCGGGCGTCTGGCGTTTCGACGTGGAAGTGCACTAGGAGAGGCGCTGGTGTGTTCGGCGTGCTCCTGGTGAGGTGAGGAGAACGATGACACGTGCGGAAGCGGCTGGTTCGGCCTCTGGCCACGGCGGCGCCATGGCCGGCGGCGAGGAGCTGTCGGCTCCGACAGCCACGGTGGTTAGAAGGCGTGGACGGGCACGGGGAGAGAGGGGAAATGGACAGGGGCTCACGGTGAGTTCGAAGAGCAGGTCGGCGTGCTCGGGGAGACGGCAGAGAGGGCGAATCGGACGGCGGCATCCGGCGGCCGTGGTCGGGGAAGAAGCGCCGCGGCATCGTCTTGGGGCATCCGGGCTTCAGTGGGTCGACGTAGAGGGGCTTGGGGTCCGGCGGAGCTCGGGTACGCAGAGAGGGAGCGAGGAAGTGGCTGTGGCCGTGGTGGTTGCGAGCGACGTCGGTGGCGGCTCTCGGTGGGGAGAACAGAGGAAGGGGAGAGATCCAGAGAGAGTGAGAGAGCGTCGGGAGGGGTTGCGTGGCGTCGTGGGAGGCGACCAAGGCGACGAGGGGGTAGCCAGGCAGGCAGGGAGGAACTGGCGCGGCTCGCCTGTGCGCCGAGCACGCAGCTGCTTCTCCTCCTGGCAAGAGGAAGAAGACAGTGCTGCCCCTGGTGGGCCGGGCTGGCTTTGCCCGGCTGGGCTGCTGCACAGGAGCTGGGCCGGCTACAGTTGCGGGCCGCGAGGTACGTTTCTGTTCTTTCCTTTCTTTCTGTTTCAATTCTGTTTTTAGTTAATATTTTGCCACTGTTTTGAATTCAAACAAATTCAAACAATGTCAAAAACTCCTTTAAGTATTTTTATTTTGCTGGATGGACTTTTCCAAAAGCTCATAAAAATATTTCAGGGGTATTTGAAATTATATTCTAATTATATGAATATAATTCAAATTCAAATAGCTAATGATTTAAATTCAAAGTCCCAAGATTAAGTCCTTAAAAATGTTCAATATTTTGGTTGGGACCAGAACCCTTGCCAAATATCAACCATTTAAGAAGAGCATTTTGGGAACAATGAATGAGATTTTAGGGTTTTTGCCCCTCTTTTAATTAAAATTTTGAGGCTTCCAAATTTCCTCAATTCATGTTTCAAAAATTTAAACATGATGCAAGCAAGATGCAAACACTAGACAACACCAAAAGCTAGGGATGTGACAACTCGCCCCCACTAAACAAGAATCTCACGCCGAGATTCAAGACGTGAGGTAAGAGGAAAGGGGGTCACAAAACTATCACAATCTTCATGATCCATTTTCCCTTCTTGAAGATGTTGACTCATTGCTTCAAATCGATCTTGACGTCTTTGCTTTCGAGATCTTCATTCAACATGACGACAAGAAGAAAGGGAAAACTCTATAAGGATCGATCTCCTCGGAGATCAAGCAACTCAGGATCAACTCACGGACTAAGACATAGCACATCTCTCGAGCTGGGACACGAAACACACATCTAGAGGGATGGAGTGGAACAAATGACGAGGGTTCACTGGGTAGACAACAATTACATACCTAAGAGGGTAGTGGACGGTTGTCAATGTAGCAAGGAGTTGAGTAGCCATGATACCTTAACGAGACATCTTAGAGGAGGTGACTTGTGGAAATATCCCCTTAAGTGGCAAAAAGAATTACCTTTGATTCAGAGATCATTGAAACTCTTTATACCAGCCTAAGGCAATTCTTGAGCGATCATTTGGAGGGGTCCGGTAGAATGGCACACCCGGATTAGAATGGATGATGTGGATTACCTTGTTGAAAACAACACAACATACTACCATGATGAATACTGATGGATGATGCAGATGCAAAGGAAGATAACACTTTCTCAGATTTCACCTTAGCGAGACCAAGGGGACAAAATCTGGATGATCGACCGAGAGACATTTAGCACTCTGCTTCTAATGTCCTCCTTGATGTGCTAGCGTATCCCATTCATTGAAATGGTTTGGTAACTAGAACATCAGGTAGAAGGTCGGACTTCGGGAACACCAAAAATCCATAAGGCACAACTAGGGAGTAAATCCTACGAAGTCCTTAGGGGGAGGTGGCCAACTTCCTCAATCAAGATACTACAACAATAGGTCTTCTGGCCGGATGTGTTGGCCACGACATCCACTTTACCAGGTTACAGAGAGACCAATATGGTAGTTCTTGGGAATTGTTCCAACCATCATATCTTCCTGAGATTCAGATCTGGTTAGGGTCAGAATATTCTAGACTCATCAGGTCTAGAAGGAAAAATGAAAGTTTGCAACACAAATCGACGAGATGATGTTGCGAGATTCTCGGGGGATGAACTACGATAGCAAGCTCCAAAACATGAGCTGGTTCTGCTACAACATGTGAACACGTTGTCCGAGACAAGCATGACCACATAGTAGTCTTATAATAAAACACTACCGATTTCAGGTAGGGAACCATCATTGAGGATATCAAAGTCCTTGTGCACTTATCGATGAACTTGTTATCCTTGAACAAATCAATCAGTGGCTTGGTGTGCTAGGGGATACATATGGAATGAAGATGATCAGTCTATCAGACCATAGGACACTTCGCACATGCATGACTGACTTGGGATGATTCCGGAGGAGCAAAAACAAACTTTCTCGAATTCACGGCGGCAACTTACATCAAATGCACGTGAATCAAAGGAAGTCACTTCTTTTATCCAACATATACTTCATGAACGGGGCATGAAGAAAATGCTTACACAAGTTTCCATCACTAGATGTTCAACAAAGTCATGGAGGAGATAAGGATGTTGTCGATGGGATCAACAACAATTCATCCAGGTTTCCATATAAAAGGAATTCCATAGTTAAGTGAACACGGTGATAGCATTGGTCAGACCAAAGAATATAATGGTGTGTGCTCGAGGAAAAACCACGAGTAAGACAACATTACGAATATCGTTGGTTCTGATTTGATTTGACGATAGCCCATACTCAAATCAAAGATTGGATAAGATAATAGATCCAGCAATTGACCACGAGGATCAACCAATAAAGATATCATCTTTCTTCAACACACATACAAGACATCCCTTAAAATGAACTAAGTCGGACAAGCTTTTATCTTCCAACTTTCCAAGTTGTTGTTCAGTTTACCAACTAGCTCAGGGTATCCAACACAGATTTTTGGAGAAGGGGGTGGTTTATGGAAAACCAACTTGATCACGAGCTCAACATAGTGGTCAGGTGACAACCTGGTAATACTTCCGAGAAGATATTCGGAAAATTACGAACCACCAATATGTTATTTAGCTCGAAAACAATCTTGTTTCCGAGGCAAGATGATGTGATCAATTAAGCAAGGGATTGAAACCCTAACTCATTGATCAAAGAGTGCACCAGAAATAAGGACTAGGTAGCACAAACAGTCTTAGAATGATGATTCAAGAACCAACACGCTAAGAATGAAATTATTGTCCTTTAACTACCAAGGAACAAGGTTGCTAGGAGTATTGATTTCACACATCACGATTCACTTGTCGACATTCCGGTTGCAACAACACGGGAACCGAGAAATGAATAATGATGGAGATAAGTATCACTGTGTCAAGAGTTCATAGGATGGTGTGCAATTCCCATGACATTCTTGATATAAAGATGGTAATACTCCAAGGTAGAACAGAGCAAAAGCAAGATTAGCAATTTGATCTGTGGAGTACGATTGCTTTGACCCAATCCTGGAAATGGACAAGGTACTGGAGTTTGTTTCTCCTAGTCATTCTGGAATAGAATGGCTTGACGGACCACAAGAGTAATAGGAATGCACGCATACTCTTGACTATCAAATGATAGACGAGGGTCAGAAGACAACTAAGAGGGACAACTCAAAGAACATATAATTTTCTGAGTTGTGGATGCATAGATTAGTATGTCGAACCAAGTTCAACATGTTTCTTTCGGATAACCCATGCAGAGAGGTAGGACTGGCAGAGTCACGATTTATGAATGGAGAAAACCTCAAGAGTACTCTAATTGTGATCTTTTGATCCAATAAACATCTGCCATAAGCGGTTCATGGTATTTGGAAGAAAGAAATACCACGGACCTCGAGGACTATTGCAAAGTTACTAATATCCTAAAGGAGCCAGCAAACACTATCAACATGAAGTAAGTAGAGTGAATCTCGGGTTCAAGAACCCAGGAATAGAATACCTACTACTAAATAGCATCACGGGATGCTTTCGAGAATAAAGGCCAGAATCATCACACTGGGACACAAATCATGGCTAGATTACTAGATGATCCCCTAGGACACCTAGGGTCATAATGATAATTCCAACAAATATGTCGAGATAAAAGAATACCTCAACTCAGCAATTAGTGTGATTAACCTGGCCCAAAGGAACATCAAAACCAGAGGGAAAGGATTTGCATGTGCATCAGATTATTTAGAAACCTGGGATGACTCGGACAGCATAACGACTGAAAATGCTCAGAAAAGATTTGAGACATTCACAAAAATGGTGGCATAAATACTCAGAAGCACAATATCAAGGTTTCGAGATCATCAGTTAACATATAGAAGTAGTAGGAACTGGACTGAGGCTTACGTCCAACAATCTTACAAGTCTACAGATTAGTAACACGTGATCCTGATAGAAAGAAGAGATAGCCTAGTTCTTTAACCCCGTAGAAGAGAAGAGGATGACTCAGATCAGAAGGCCATGAGGTATAAGGAGTAAAAATAGCCTTACGTTCCATCCCACAATCAATTCCCTTACATAACTAAAGCATTTCTAGACACAACTTCGACCAGTTTGGCTTGGTGATCCTACAGGCAGTCAGGCTCTGATACCAAAGCTGTCAGGACCCCGACTCAATGCCACATCGATCTAGCATGTAACACCTCATATCACTTTGCGGCCTCACGCACGGTATTCCCACGGGTGTCGCCTTACCTTTGCCCGGGACCGTTTGCGCCTTTTGGCACACGTATATGATAGTGTCTCTAGCATCCATATGATAAGGAGCCCGGGGCTGACATGGCTAGTCATAAACCCAAAGTGGCACAAACTTACAGGGACAGGCATCCATGACCCAGCATCGAACGCGTCGGTCATCAATGAGTGAATTCCAGGCTGTAGCACTGGGCTAGCAGGACTCCGGTGAACCGGGCTGTAGTGGGCTAACAGCACTCTGGTATTCATCACGTGACATTTCCCCGAAGGGACAGACACAGGAATGAAGAAGGACACATGCCGGCCAGCCTAAGTGTTCCGGAGCAGTAGCAAGCTACCATCGCTCGGTGGAAACACTAGGAGACATTTCCCGGTAAGAGGGGCTACTAAGGATAAACAACTAGATAGTCAGATCCCACACATACCAAGCATTTCAATAACATACACACAATATGCTCGATATGTGCAAATACAACATGGCATCACAACATGACTCTACGACTCAAGTATTTATTCATTAGGCTGCGAGGAGCGAGATATTACAAACAGGGGTCTCATGACCCAACATTCAGAGCATACAAGTCAAAGCACAGGCGGAAGCTATCATGTCTGAGTACAGACATCTATAAATGAAAAAGGCTGAGAAGCATGACTATCTACCAGATCCTGCCGAGGGCACAAGATCGTAGCTGAGGTAACAAGCTAAACGTCGAAGTCCACGCGGAACTACTAGCGAGACCGAAGTCTCTCTGCAAAAACATAAAATAGGCAAACGTGAGTACAAATGTACCCAGCAAGACTTACATCAGAACTAACTACATATGCATCATTATCAACAAAGGGATGGTGGGGGTTTAACTGCAGCAAGCCAGCTTTGACTCGGTGGCTATCCTGAACTACGACTGCAAGTAACTCTTTTGAGGTGGCGCACACGAGTCCACATATTCACCATATCAATACACTACTATGGATCCGCTCCCGTCTCCCTACGAGAACGCCATCCATAGCACTCACGCTTATCTTGCGTATTTTAGGGTATCCACTTTCACTTGTCTATGAACTGATATAAGCAACCCAGAAGTCCTTTACCGCGGACACGGCTATTCGAATAGATGATGTTAACCCTGCAGGGGTGTACTTCTTCATACATGTTTCCACCACTTAGCGTCTGCACACGACATGTGCTCGGGAGACTTCAAGCGAAAGCCGACGTGGGTGTAGACCACGACCTACCTAAATACTCAAGTCTCTAGTCCAGGTTTATCGCCTATTCGGGTTCCATCCATGAGGAGATCCGGCCGGACTTTTGCTCACAGCCCCAAACGATGTGTGCAGGGTTCCCGAGACACCAAACGGGCGCCCGGTACACCGTGCCACGTGCCTACCGCATCACAGCCCACCCCTACGGTCAGCGCTGCGCACGGCCTCTAGCATACTACAAACACCAGAATCTACTTGCAACTCCTGGACAGAGGACAAGGGTCAATAAGAAGTCGAGCGGGGTCATATTTCAGGGCCCAATGCATGGTAGTAGCTGAATCATGGATCACAAACACAGAACTCAGTTCCTAAGGACGGCTTCAATGAGACAACCCACCATGTACTCCTACATGGCCTCTCACCGCTACCTTTACCAAATCGTGTTCACACACTTAGCTCACACACAGTAGGACATGTTCACACACCTCCGATTCATCCCCGATGAATCAGACCTGACTCAACTCTAAGCAGTAGCAGGCATGACAAACAAACATGAATGAGTAGCCACAACAGGGCTCAAACAACTCCTACTCATGCTAGAGGGTTTCATCTATTTACTGTGGAATGACAGGTCATGCAAAGGATAAAGGGGTTCAGCTACCGCAGCAAGTAACAGATGAATCGTTGTTGTCCTAATGCAGTAAAAGAGAGCAGGAGCGAGAGAGTGGGATTGTATCGGAATGAACAAGGGGGTTTTGCTTACCTGGCACTTCTGAAGATAATATAGCTCTTCATCGGTGTCAACGATCACAACGTCGGAACATCATCTACCGAGAGGGGACAAACACTGACAAACAAAGAAGAATCACAATCAATGCAATGCACAATATGATGCATGATCATTACATGGCAATATGCTGTGGTTTGAGCTAATGCAACTAGCAACAGATGGATTTGGGTCATATTGAGCCAAAGGTTCAACCCCAAATTCAAATTATGAATTCAAATAGTGCCTTATCATGTTTTTTACTAAACAGCAAGGTTAAGTTGTTTAAACATGCATGAAACCAGTGCAGATGGATATATTGGATTTTTCTGATCATTTTTCATATATAATTTGTTTGATTTGGAGTTACGGTTGATTTTATATGATTTTTAGAAGTTTAGACTATTTTCTGGAATTTCCTGAATATTTAGAATTAAAATAACTCTAGAAAATGCATTACTGCGTCAGCACTACGTCAACATGACGTAAGCGAGTCAACGGGGTGCGGTCCAGGTCAAACCTGACCAGTGGGGTCCACTGGTCAGTGACTGGGGCTGGTTAGTGTCAATGGCAGGAGGGGCCGGGTCAACAGACACATCAGCAGGTCAATACTGACGTGTGGGTCGGGCAACGTCCATGTCAGCGTGGTCAAAGCTGACGGGTGGCGCCCATGTGGTTAGTTAAACTAAACAGAAAATAAACTAAGATTAATTAAAGCGTTGGGCCCAGTGCCAGTGACACGGTGCGGTGTTTACTGGCTAATTAAGCCAGCCACGTCAGCAAGTGACGCCGGCGACCACGGCGACGGTGAGACCTCGCCGGAGTTGCTCGGGACGGCGCTACAGCCCGCGGCTGGTCGCGCTGAGGGCACCAAGAGGGAGCCCGTGCTCCCGCGCATCTAGGGGCGCATGCAGCTGGGCACAGGGAGGCCGGGGTTCGCCGGAAGCGAGCTCCTGGCGGCGGCCGGAGTTCGGGCGTCGGGCGTTTCGACGTGGAAGTGCACTAGGAGAGGCGTGGTGTGTTCGGCGTGCTCCTGGTGAGGTGAGGAGAACGATGACGCGTGCGGAAGCAGCTGGTTCGGCCTCTGGCCACGGCGGCGCCATGGCCGGCGGCGAGGAGATGTCGGCTCCGACAGCCACGGTGGTTAGAAGGCGTGGACGGGCACGGGGAGAGAGGGGAAATGGACAGGGGCTCACGGTGAGTTCGAAGAGCAGGTCAGCGTGCTCGGGGAGACAGCGGAGAGGGCGAATCGGAAGGCGGCAACCGGCGGCCGTGGTCGGGGAAGAAGCGCCGCGGCATCGTCTTGGGGCATCCGGACTTCAGTGGGTCGACGTAGAGGGGCTTGGGGTCCGGGCGGAGCTCGGGTACGCAGAGAGGGAGCGAGGAAGTGGCTGTGGCCGCGGTGGTTGCGAGCGACGTCGGCGGCGGCTCTCGGTGGGGAGAACAGAGGAAGGGGAGAGATCCACAGAGAGTGAGAGAGCGTCGGGAGGGGTTGCCTGGCGTCGCGGGAGGCGACCAGGGCGACGAGGGGGTAGCCAGGCAGGCAGGGAGGAGCTGGCGCGGCTCGCCTGCGCGCCGGGCACGTAGCTGTTTCTCCTCCTGGCAAGAGGAAGAAGACAGTGCTGCCCCTGGTGGGCCGGGCTGGCTTTGCCCGGCTGGGCTGCCGCACAGGAGCTGGGCCGGCTACAGTTGCGGGCCGCCAGGTACGTTTCTGTTCTTTCCTTTCTTTCTGTTTCAATTCTGTTTTTAGTTAATATTTTGCCACTGTTTTGAATTCAAACAAATTCAAACAATGTCAAAAACTCCTTTAAGTATTTTTATTTTGTTGGATGGACTTTTCCAAAAGCTCATAAAAATATTTCAGCGGTATTTGAAATTATATTATAATTATATGAATATAATTCAAATTCAAATAGCTAATGATTTAAATTCGAAGTCCCAAGATTAAGTCCTTAAAAATGTTCAATATTTTGGTTGGGACCAGAACCCTTGCCAAAATATCAAACATTTAAGAAGAGCATTTTGGGAACAATGAATGAGATTTTAGGGTTTTTGCCCCTCTTTTAATTAAAATTTTGAGGCTTCCAAATTTCCTCAATTCAAGTTTCAAAAATTTAAACATGATGCAAGCAAGATGCAAACACTAGACAACACCAAAAGCTAGGGATGTGACAATGATCATGTTTTGTAACTGAGTTATCGGCAACTGGCAGGAGCCATATGGTTGTCGCTTTATTGTATGAAATGCAAGCGCCTTGTAATTGCTTTACTTTATCACTAAGCGGTAGCGATAGTCGTAGAAGCAATAGATGGTGGAACTACAACGATGCTATGATGGAGATCAAGGTGTCGCGCCAGTTACGATGGTGATCACGACGGTGCTTCGGAGATGGAGATCACAAGCACAAGATTATGATGGCCATATCATATCACTTATACTGATTGCATGTGATGTTTATCCTTTATGCATCTTATTTTTCTTTGATTGACGGTAGCAATATAAGATGATCTCTCATTAATTGTCAAGAAGTGTTCTCCCTGAGTATGCACCGTTGTGAAAGTTCTTCGTGCCGAGACACGACGTGATGATCGGGTGTAATAGGCTCTATGTTCAAATACAACGAGTGCAAAACAGTTGCACACGCGGAATACTCAGGTTACACTTGATGAGCCTAGCATATACAGATATGGCCTCGGAACACGGAGACCGAAAGGTCGAACATGAATCATATAGTAGATATGATCAACATACACTACAAAAAAATACACTTTCGTGATGATAAGTGTTTGTCACAGTAGGTCGCGTTTTTTTCATGCATGTACATCCATGAAGATTTTATGACAGAATCAAGATAGTCATACCTGTGCTGTCGTAGAAGTGTTCCATGACATTACCAAAATTGTCATCACGGAAGTGTCCACTTCCATGACAATAAATCGCGCGTCACAGAAGTGCTTTCGTCAAGGGTGACCGACACGTGGCATCCACCATAACGGAATACCGTTAAGCTATCGGGTCGGGTTTTGGATCTAATAACCCGTTAACAGCCTCGACCAATGGGGATTTTCCATGTGTAAAATCATCATTGGCTGGAGGAAACACATGTCGGCTCACCGTTGGGACAGATGTCATCCGCTCATTGGACCGAAGGAGCCTATGATACGGCGACACGTGGCACGGCCCAACAGAGGCCCATTCCTGTGAAAAGGCCGGTCCGTTTGACTTGGTCAAAAGGTGGCAGGCCGGCCCACGGAAAGCCTGTTAACGGCATGTTCGCATATAGCCCATTTACATCCCGCTAACCCAGGGCCCGTTACGCCCTATCCGAATTAGGCCCAGTAGCGTCATCTGGGCCGTCCAATATGATTCAGCCCGTTTTAACTTCTGGCCCATGTGTGGCCCATGACTTCATTCGGCCCATATGAGGACCTTTGTAACTTTTGGCCCATTAATGGCCCGTGGTGAAACTGGCCTGTAATGAACAGTGTATCACTTTATACCCATTAACGGCCCGTTATTCCATTGGGCCGTTTCCAGCCCAAGTTATCTTTCGGCCTTCTCAGGGCCCATTAATTCTTGGGCTCATTTGTAGCATTCAGTTACATACGGCCCGTTACTGTCATTTTCTGCTTGTGGGCCAAATTCAGCCCCCCCGTCGTTACAGTTGGCCCATTTGCGGACCGTTAATACATTGGGCTGTTTTCATGTCAAAAAAACCCCCTTGGGCTGTTTCCATAGAGTTATCAAATACGGCCTATTAACGGCCCGTCATAGTCCATGAATAGTACGACCCATGATTGGTGAAATGATGATACGCCCCGTAGAAGGCCCATGGATCCTACGGCCTGTATGAGGCCCATGGATAGTATGGCATGTAGAAGGCCCATGGATCGTACGGCCCGTAGACGTCCCATGGACCCTACGGCCCATAGAAGGCCCATGGACCCTAAGGCCCGTATAGAAGGCCGATGGATCCTACGGCCCGTATAGAAGGTGATGGATCCTACGGCCAGACGAAGGCCCATGGATCATACGGCCTGCAGGAGGCCCATGGTTACAACAGTCCGTGTGTTGCCATGATTATTTTGGCCTAGTTACCAAAAATAGGCTATTGTGGCCACTAGAAAAAAACAGAAAAAGAACTGCAGTGACTACAAGCAAACAACTAAACAGGACAATAAGGAAATAAATAAGCAAGCAATTAACACTAGCCTATTACCCCTATTACACATATTACATCCACTGGTCATCAAAGTTCGCCACCAGTGCAAATATAGGGAACAAAGCAGCACATTACATACACTGGCCGTAAAAATTGGCCACCAGTGCAAATAAACACGGTAGAAAAACAAGAGCATAACTGAAACAACTTCAGAAGAGCTCAAGAAACATTATCCTGGGTATCCACCATGCTGGCAATAAGCTTAGCAAGCTGATTAGCTTTGTCCTGTTTGGCGCTAAAATCCTCCAACGCTTGATGTTGCACCAGAAAGTATGCATCTGAATGCTCCAGGGACTTCCGCGGCCCTTCCGCTTCTTGTCGCAGCACAACTGATCGATGTCTTTCAGCTTGTAGTTATGACTCAAGAAACCGAACTGATTCAGACAGTGAGTTTGAATAGCTTGTGCAAGCGGTAGTGGCCAGTAACTCGAACACTAAACCAAGACAAGACTTTGGGGTTGTCTCGCTGTCTTCAAGATAGTCTTCCTTAGCTGTTTTATCAGCTTTGTTGGAGACCAATAAGGATGTGTCACTATCCTGAACCTTATCTGCATTACTTCCCTTACCATTGCTTAATAAGGCACTCTTCCCCAATAATCTGTCAGCATTCTAAAAGAAGAAACTAGCAGACACATACCAAGTTTAGCATGTACTAGTATATGAAACTCATTTCGGTGAACCAGTTCAGTAGTAAGGTGGACATGATTAAACTACCAAGTCTTCTATTGCCAAGTACTAGTACATAATAAAAGCATCAATCAAACATATATCTATGTCCTATGGTCACTTCATTGTCTTGCCAAATCAAAATAGAGACACGGTTCAAATCATATCAGTTCAAGACAAAGCAGCAGTGAAAGAATACAAAGCGTGGGAAACTACACGGCACAACAAGATTTCAGATGGGTACCACGGGTCTACATGTACAACAACACTATTGGCCCTGTTGTGATGCTAGTAATGTGCATGATATGAAAGTCATCTGTATACACAATTGAAATTGAAATCAACAGAGCTATTGATAAGAGCAAACCTGTTAAAGAAACATGCGTGAACATACCTGCTGTGCCATTGGAGTTTTGATTGGATCCTTCAATTTAAAAATAAGTTTGTATGACTAAATACAGTGATACAAGCGCAAAGCAATCATAGTTAAAAAAGGCGCGCCTAGGCTCTAGGCGTTGGCAAAACGCATTGCGCATAACTACGCATAAACTATGCATAACTGCGCATAAGCATGCGGTTTGGTCAGTACAGCGCAAGGCGGTGGCAAAATGCACAATTAACGCCTAGCGCTTTTTTGAACTATGATAGCAATGGAATCTTAAATTAGAACAATTGTTCTTCAGGTTTAGGCACTTGTTCTACATGAACAGAGTACAGTAAGACACAAGAATATAATACTTAAAAATTGAAAATGAGCTCATAGACCTTACCACATTCTTGGTTTGGGACAAGTACAGAACAAGGCGTTCCCAGTCATCGTCCAGTAAATGTGTCTCAAGAGAACATAAGGGAATTTGATGAGTTTCTTTGCCGGTGAAGTATGTTTTCTTCAGGTAATTCCGATACTACCACCAAGCATTCTTGAAGATAGCAGAGGTATTAGCACAGGTTACCTCATCCCGAGTTTCCAAATCGGTCCTTCTCTATAGAGAAAAATGGGAAAATTTGTTGTATTATAACCATCATGGAGGTATGATGTATGGGACAAAGCAAAGTAATTGCCATGAATAACATTACTTACACATAACTCCTGGACAAACACCTGCAACTGGAATTTTCCTTCATCTTCAGTGTAATATTTCCAAGATGGTAAGATACGCACATACGATTTAACAACATCAAATGCGATAGATGCTAAACTACGACTAGCTGGTTGTGCTTCCTCAACAGGAATATGCGTACTAACTGGTGGAGTTGGGGTTCGTCGTGATAGTACTGGCCCTTTGGGCACTGGAACTGCCTTACTAACTGCTCTTGTTTGGGAGCTCTGTGGTGGAGATGGTCCTGTGTCAACAGGAACTGGGTTACTATCGGCTGGAGTTGGGGTTAGATTGGGTGAAGCTGGTTCTTGTGCATGTACAACCAGGGTCCATCGCAGTAGGGGTACAATCTGCGAGAGTTTGGGTTATGTGTGGTAGGGCTGGTTCTTGTTCATGTACAACCAGGGTGCTATCTCCACCAAGAGGTAGCACTGTTTTATTTGAAGATTGTGTTTTTAGTCCGCTAGATACTGCCATCACCCACTCCAATTCAAATGGCTGATAAATAGGAAACATAGTTGAATGTACAGACATTTTACGAGAGACAGATGCAATAGATAGTGTGGAAAAAAGAGGGCATGAAATAATTGACATGTATATTGTTTAACTAAAACGCATAGCATGACATAATTTCACATATATGATGTCTATCTAAACTAGATAGCATAGCATACATAATTCAAAGATATGATGAATAACTAAACAGGATCACATGACATAATTCACCTACATGTTATCTAAGTAATCAGTATCGCATCATGTAATTCACATATGTGATTTATATGCTAAACAGAGGGCATTCGATATGATGTCTAAACTAAGAACATGGTGTTCAATATTGTGTATATGATGTCTAAACTATGCAATGCAAGACACCGTATGCATGATATGAGCAGTATAACTGTGCCAAGTTAGAGCATACACCTCAGTGGGGGAATAGGACTGGTCATCTGTCTCTGAATCCATCTCTGAGGAGATATCGGGACCCAACAAGAGATCTGCTTCGACAGGTAGCACTATCTGCTCTGAAGGCCTTGTTTTCACTCCAGATTTTTCCATCTCCCACCCAAATGGTTGATTCATAGAAAGAGTAGTTTAATGTACAAACATTGTCGACAAATGGAAATGTAATGCAGAAAATGATAGGCAAGATAGCATTCAAATATATGATGCCTGGTTAAACAGGATGGCATTGCACATTTCACATATATTATGGCTGGCTAAAAGACATGAGACTGCATAATTCGCATATATGATATAGAAACTAAACAGGTGGCATTACAGAACATGTATAAACTAAGCAGATGACATATATGATGTCAAAAGTAGGCACTGCAAGGCAACATATGCATGATATGACTAACATCATCATGCCAAGGTAGAGCAAACACCTTGGGGGGTAAATAGGAGTGCTCAGCGGCGTCTGAATCCGCCTCAGAACAGATATCTTCCTCTGGATTACAATGTGGAGAGGGGTGGGGATGGTTTGCTATTGAACCCACCATGGAGCGATGTCTGCATGACATTGTATTTCCGTGCAAAACTCTTATGTTTTTCTCTACATGTTCAGCATGACTATGTACAATATCTGACATGCATACAAAAAAAATATGGTGAGATTATGTAAGGAGAGCATGCAGAAATTTAGAGTGATGGTAACAACCAGTGGATCGATGTTTTTCCGTTCAACCAAAATAGCCCTAATGGATTGACGTGAATGTATAGTAATAAGTGATGCAACAAGTGTACAACCTCTTTGCCGTAGCCGTGTCGACCTCAACATCATTGGGTTGGTCGCTGAAGAAGTTGAGGCAGAGGTGGATGTCGGAGGTGTGGAGGAAGATCTGAGGAATCTGTAGGTGGCATCCAGGGCACTGCTCTATTGTGATGGATCATTCTGTCGTTGGAGCAGCTCCGGTGAGCCGTAAGACGTCAAGGCTGAAGCAGCACAAGACAGACATCGTCAATCTCAAGTGGGATTCTAATAGCATCTCCAGTAGATGATGTAAAATGGATGTAAAATTAACATCACCAAAAATCACCTGACTACAACAGATGATGTAAAAACTGTTGAATCTGAACTTAACTATCGAAACTGAAATTTACTTTAGAATCTGAATGCTACTGACGAAACTGAACGCAATGGTAGCAGAGAGACACTTGACATGTAGTTTAGGGAGGGCCTGTCATTCATCTGCAACCTGCACCCCCCTGAGCCGCCAGCCACCACCAGCCGAACTGCCGGCCCCAACGCCGCCTCGGCACCCCGAAACAACTCGCCACCGCCGCCCCGGCCAGCCCTCTAGGCCCCCCGCCCCCACCCTGAACCCTAAGATAGATAGTGGGGTACCTCTCCGGCGAGCCCCCATCCCCGCTGTGGGTGGTTCTTCCTTAACTCCGGCGAGCCCTCCAACCCATGAAAATCGACTGACCCAAAAGTCGATTCAGTCGACTGAAGTGTGGCTTCATCGGAGCAGAGTAGCAGCATGAGCGAGGGGGAGAGCAGCAGCAGCAGCTGGGCGAGCGAGCGATCGAGCGAGAGCCGGAGCAGCAGCAACATCGTGAGCGGGCGAGCGAGAGCCGAAGCAGCAGCAGTAGATCCGGTTGGTATGGACGACGCCGCTGAAGGGGCCTCGCACTGGGGGAGAGCCGCCATGGAGATGTCGCCCGTGGCGCTGGCTTCAAGGTAGCCGCTCCATGGGGGTGCAGGATGGAGCACCGTCGATGCCGGGAGATCGAGTTAAGGAGAAGGTGCAATGTGATAAGTGTACAACCTCTTTGGTGGCACCGAGTAGACCTCGGCTTCATCCGAGGAGTCGGCGAGGATGTTGCGGTTCCGGTGGAGCAGGTTAAGGCGGCGCTGTGGGGATGGAGCAGCCGTGATAGACGAGGCGATTGTTGGAGCAGCTCCTTGTAGGTGTAGGACGAGGCGGCTGAACCGGCGGGACGGCGAGATGGACGAAGGATCCTCATCCGAGGAGGTGGATGAGGGACGTCGAGCTGTTGCGGTGGACGACGTCGTCGGGGAAGAGGCTCCGGCTGGGCAGCGATGACTTGGCGAATGGAGGAGGGTGGGGTTTCGCGGCTGGAGCAGAGAGGTTATGGCGGCCTCGGATTTCGAATGGCGAAAAGGGGGCGATTGGAGGGGGTGAAGCATGACTTAGGGACGCGCTTGTGCAAAATGTAGGGTGTGTTACAAAAGTAACCCCCACCGATTTGAACTAGCGGCCCTTTCGGCTCAGGGTTAGAAGGGGGATTTCACGTGTCGGGATTTGGCAGCTGGAGGGAGTTTTCATGCGCGTTGTAATTTCGGGATAGCAAGGCGCGGGTTGTGAAGGCGCCAGTTTTGAGAGCATGATATCTGAATTTTCGGGATATAACAAGACATGGGTTGAATTTTAGGGACAAGCCTAACGTGTAGTAATATTGTACTTGTACATACCAATTCAATTCACACTTCCCTCAACCAAAAAGAAAACGAAAAGATAAAACTATTCACAGCACACAAAGAGAGAGTCTTGCCCCGTTTTACTATACAAATGCTATTCAAAGCTACTCCCTCCTTCCATCTATATAGGGCCTAATGCGTTTTTCGATGCTAACTTTGACCAAATATTAGAGCAATGATATATGACATGCAACTTACACAAAGCACACCGTTAAAATCGTCTGTGAAAGTTTCTTTCAATGATATAATTTTCACATTGTGAATGTCATGTACTATTAATCTTGTCAATAGTCAAAGGCGGTCTTAAAAATCTCATTATGACCTATATAGATGGAAGGAGGGAGTATGAATCCATGTTATGTCCGATTAAATTTTTTCGCTTGCTGTATAATGCATGTAACCTACTCATACCAACATTTTAGTGCATTCCAAATGTCTATACTACCGCTACAATTCGAACTAAATTTGAATTTGTTTCTCTATTTCAATAAGAATCTACAATCATGATTGTTGCCTACTTCAACCATCATAGTTTCCTTGTTATCCACCAGATATAAATTGGACGGCCTATAATGTAGGATCGCAGGCACACCATCATCAAAAACTCTGTTTTTTATAAGAGTAGAGGCAAAATATATTAAATTTAGTATAACATGTTCATAACCACACCATGTGTATCACCGTTATATATATTCACACATGCGTCGGTTTAGAACACTATGATAAATTCTTCAAATATGCGAATTCGCTTTTTATAGTGAAGTATATATGATCTCTATTCGTCTTTTACACCCACACAACCCTCTTATCTTTGTAGCTAGCGCTAACTTTCTCTTGTGCATGCACACACCCGCATCCCTCTCACCCTCCCTCGGCATTCTGTAGCTCCATCGCGCAAATTCGTCTTTTCACTTTAGGTTGTTCACCCATGGTGTGTGTAGCCCCCCCAGCTCCTTCTTTACGGCACACATCGATCGATATGCCTCTCTAGCTAGGTGTGCCTAGCACAAACACAAGCTTCCCCTCTTCTCTTGTCATCGTCCATGCCTCACTCCCACCACTCTTTTCATTGTTCTCGTACTCGCACACTCCTCCCCCTCGATATAGTATGCCTCTCGTACCACCTTATACATGCATCCCTCTCTCTCTATCCTTCTGCTCGTGCATCATTTGCTTCTAACACACACATGCATGTATACCGATCGATCTCCCAACATATACCTAGGTCGACTTTAACTACCCCCCATCGATCGATGTACCTCACAAGTTATGTCTCTCCTTTCTCTAACAAAGGGCGATTGATCTTCCTATATAGTTACGTCTGCTTACCACAACCACATCGTCCAACCTCATCGTTCGTGCATGCCTCCTGACCTGTCTCTCACATGCACGTGCATAGACAACAAGCAGCCATCTCCTCTCTTATTGATATTGCGGGCGTGCCCTCCGTCTGTCTAGCAAGCCTATCCCACCATTTGTTAGAAGCAACTCCACTACCACCCCCTCCAACACTCTAGCTCTGTCTCTCTCCCAACCTTATTCCTCTCCTTCACATATGCATGGATGCTGATCGATCTCCCTTAATACATGAGGCAGATCGATCTCCTTAATACATGAGGTAGGTCTCTCTCCTCCTCCACACATATACCAGCCATTGTACCTCTATAGTTAATTGGGCCTCCCTCCTCCCCCACCACACACCGATAGTCGAGCACTGCAGGTAGGTATCCATGCCATAGAGACAAACTGCACATGTCCCCTCTCACGTTCTAGCAGGCCAGCCACTCTATATCTTTGATGTGGGCACACACCAATTCGATGACACTCTTTATCGATCGTGTGCGCGCACACACACACATCATCCCTCTCTTCGATTCTATGGACACCTCAAGCCGATGATACCTCCACTCCCTTCTCGTGGATTGCCCCCTCTCTATATATGTTATATCCAGGACTCTATTTCACACACATTGCATATGTTACATTTTTTGATTGACCCTCCCCCAAAAAAAAAATCCTCAAGAACCCACACACTATATCTCTCTAGGTTTGTATCTCTCTCACACAACCCCATGTAGGTGGTGTATGTATACAAGAAGAGAATAGGTGCAATGTGCACGTACTCACGCTTCGTGCCCAGCCACACCCGCGCGGGTACACGGTGGAGCTCATTTGTTTACGAAATGGCAGCCCACGTGCTAATTTGAACGCCTATAGCGGTTGTTTACCTAGGGAGGTCAGGTACCACGCGTGCACGAAACAAAGTTTGACTTGACCCGTTGCCGCATTATTTTTAAATAAATTTATAGAGCTCAATGGCACGTACACAGAATATAAAACGATTTTTATGGAGAAAAAGGTAGTCCGCTAACTATATACAATGGAGCCTGCCTGCCTAGTTTGTCGCTCTTCATATTATCTCACACAAGGTTGCGGTGGCCTCTCTCTCTCTCTCACTGTTGGTCACTGATCCGGCCGCATCCTGTACGCCGGGGGAAAGGGACTGCGGTGGCCTCTGATGTCTACTACACAACCTTCTTCTTGTAGACGTTATTGGGCCTGCAAGTGCACAAGTTTGTAGGACAGTAGCAAATTTCCCTCAAGTGGATGACCTAAGGTTTATCAATCCGTGGGAGGCGTAGTATGAAGATGGTCTCTCTCAAACAACCCTGCAACCAAATAACAAAGAGTCTCTTGTGTCCCCAACACACCCAATACAATGGTAAATTGTATAGGTGCACTAGTTCGGCGAAGAGATGGTGATACAAGTGCAATATGGATGGTAGATAAAGGTATTTGTAATCTGAAATTATAAAAATAGCAAGGTAGCAAGTGATAAAAGTGAGCGTAAACGGTATTGCAATGGTAGGAAACAAAGCCTAAGGTTCATACTTTCACTAGTGCAAGTTCTCTCAATAATAATAGCATAGATAGATCATATAACAATCCCTCAACATGCAACAAAGAGTCACTCCAAAGTCACTCCAAGGGTACGAAACCACCTCAAAGTTATCCTTTCTGTTCTATCTATTCAAGAGTTCGTAGTAAAATAACGTGAAGCTATTCTTTCCGCTCAATCCATCATAGAGTTCATACTATAATAACACCTTAAGACACAAATCAACCAAAACCCTAATGTCACCTAGATACTCCATTGTCACCTCAAGTATCCGTGGTCATGATTATACGATATGCATCAGACAATCTCAGATTCATCTATTCAATGAACACAATGTACTTCAAAGAGTGCCTCAAAGTCTCTACCGGAGAGTCAAGACGAAAACGTGTGCCAACCCCTATGCATAGGTTCATGGGCGGAACACGCAAGTTGGTCACCAAAAAATACATCAAGTGGCACATGATATCCCAGTGTCACCACAGATAATCACGGCAAGACATACATCAAGTGTTCTCAAATCATAAAAGACTCAATCCGATAAGATAACTTCAAAGGGGAAAACTCAATCCATCACAAGAGAGTAGAGGGGGAGAAAAATCATAAGATTCAACTACAATAGCAAAGCTTGGGATACATCAAGATCGTGCCATAGAGGGAACACGAGAGAGAACACGAGAGAGAGAGATATCAAACACATAGTTACTGGTGCATACCCTCAGCCCCGAGGGTGAACTACTCCCTCCTCGTCATGGATAGCACCGGGATGATGAAGATGGCCACCGGTGAGGGATCCCCCCTCTGGCAGGGTGACGGAACGGGCTCCCGAGAGGTTTTTGGTGGCTACAGAGGCTTGCAGCAGCGGAACTCCCGATCTATCTTCTCCCATGATGTTTTTAGGGTATATGGGACTATATAAGGGAAAGAAATCGGTTGGGGGGTGCTCGAGGGGCCCACGAGATAGGGGGCACACCCAGGGATGGTGAGAGCGCCCTCCTATCTCCTGGCTTCCTCGAAGCTACCCTGGCTTGAACTCCAAGTCTCCTGGATGATATTCTTCCAAAAAATCACGCTGCCGAAGGTTTCGTTCTGTTTGGACTCCGTTTGATATTCCTTTCCTTCTAAATACTGAAACAGGTTATAAAACAGCAATATGGGCTGGGCCTCCGGTTAATAGGTTAGTCCCAAAAGTAATATAAAAGTGTATAATAAAGCCCATAATCATTCAAAACAGATAATAAAATAGCATGAATGCTTCATAAAGTATATATACATTGGAGACGTATCAGCATCCCCAAGCTTAATTCCTACTCGTCCTCGAGTAGGTAAATGATAAAAGAAAGAATTTATGAAGTGTGAATGCTAGCAGGTGCACAAGTTTCATCAATGATAATTTCAATCACCTTTTCTAGCATGTTTATATGTCATAACAGTAGTTCGTCTCATAAAACTTTTCATGATAAAGTAAAAAGCTATTCACATGTCAAAGCATAGACCATAAACTTTCTTGAAAACTAGCAAACTTCATTCTTAGTGATCAAACAATTGCAATTCATCTTATTTTCAGGAAGGGTCTATGTCAGAGCTTTGATTTAGCCAACTCCACATACTCAACTATCATATAGTCTTCTACAATTGCTAACACTCACGTGATATTAATGGGTCCAAATTTTTAATCGAACACAAAGAAAGATAGGGGCTTATAGTGTTGCCTCCAAACATATTCACCTTTGGGTGATGTCAACAATAATAGTTCATGCTAACGTACATCCAATTAGATATATATATATATATATATATATATCAGGATCACCCTAACACAAAGTGCTTGCCAAAGGATAAAATGAAAAAGGGAAAGGTGAAGATCACCTTGACTCTTGCATAAAGTAAAAGACATAGAGTAAAAGATAGGCCCTTCGCAGAGGGAAGCAGAGGTTGTCATGCGCTTTTAGGGTTGGATACACAAAATCTTATTGCGAAAGAACGTCACTTTATATTGCCCCTTGTATATGCACCTTTATTATGCAGTCCGTCGCTTTTATTGCTTCCATAACAAGATCGTACAAAGCTTATTTTCTCCGCACTAATAAGTCATGCATATTTAGAGAGCAATTTTTATTGCTTGCACTGATGAAAACTTACTTGAAGGATCTTACTCAATCCATAGGTAGATATGGTGGACTCTCATGGCAAAATTGGGTTTAAGAATATTTGGAAGCACGAGTAGTATCTCTACTTGGTGCTAAGAATTTTGGCTAGCATGAGGGGGAAAGGCAAGCTCAACATGTTTGAATGATCCATGACAATATACTTTAACTGAGATGTGAGAAAACATAACCCATTAGGTTGTCTTCCTTGTCCAACATCAACTCTTTAGCATGTCATACTTAATGAGTGCTCACAATTATAAAAGATGTCTATGATAATATATTTATATGTGAAATATCTCTTACTTAAATATTCTTTCATGAATTGTTCAAATGACCAATACAATGCTTGCTAACCGTCAATAAATTTACAACCTCTACTTGTTAGATGTGAAGTCATTACTCCCCATGGGTAAGAAAATGAAACATATATAATTTCAGATTTATGGCATTCAACTCATTCAACCATTTACACATAGGATATAAGTGAAGCACACGAGTAAATGAAAAACTACTCCAAAAAGATATAAGTGAAGATCAATGAGTAGTTAAATAATTATGCAACTATGTGAAGACTCTCTCTCATTTAAGAATTTCAGATCTTGGAATTTTATTTAAACAGCAAGCAAAGAAAAACAAAATGACATTGCAAGGATAGCACAACTCATGCGAAGAAGCAAAAACTTAGGTTCAACCGATACTAACCGTTAATTGTTGAAGAAGAAAGGTGGGATGCCTACCGGGCATCCCCAAGCTTAGATGCTTGAGACTTCTTGGAATATTATCTTGGGGTGCCTTGGGCATCCCCAAGCTAGAGCTTTGTTTCTCCTTAATTCCTTTTCTATCTCGGTTTCCTCTTCTTCTTATCAAAAGCTTCATCCACAACAAACTCAACAAGAACTCGTGAAATAGGTTAGTATAAACCAATGCAAAACCTTATCATTTTATACTGTAACAAATCACAAAAATTATTTTCAACATTGCATACTAAATGCCTCTGCATATTTAATACTCCTATCCTCAAATAGAATCATTAAACAAGCAAACATATGCAAACAACACAACAATAACAGCAATCTGCCAAAACAGTATAGTCTGTAAAGAATGCAAGATTCATCATACTTCCCTAACTCCAAAAATTATAAGAAAACTACTACTCTGTAAAAGATTTATCAGATCTCATTATGCAAAAATATTCAACATTATATCACCCTCTGACTTTTCTAGGGAATTTTTGCAACAGCGGTAAACTTTCTGTTTTCAAACAGAAACATGTATACAAGCAAAATAAGCATGGTAAAGGCTATCCTTGACATTTTTATTGAAAATATAGATGGAAAACATTATTATAAATAACAGCAAGCAAATACTAATAAAGAAAAATTATGCTCCAAGCAAAACACATATCATGTGGCGAATAAAAATATAGCTCCAAGTAAAGTTACCGATGAACGAAGACGAAGGAGGGGATGCCTTCCGGGGCATCCCCAAGCTTAGACTCTTGGTTGTCCTTGAATATTACCTTGGGGTGCCTTGGGAATCCCCAAGATTAGGCTCTTACCACTCCTTATTCCATAGTCCTCGAATCTTTACCCAAAACTTGAAAACTTCACAACACGAAACTTCAAAACAAAACTCGTAAGCTCCGTTAGTATAAGAAAATAAATCACCACTTTAAGGTACTGTAATTAACTCATTATAAATTCATATTGGTGTTAAACCTACTGTATTCCAACTTTTCTATGGTTCATACCCTTACATACTAGCCATAGATTCATCAAAATAAGCAAACAACACATAGAAAACAGAATCTGCCAAAAACAGAACAATATGTAGTAATCTGTATCAAATGTATACTTACGGAACCCCAAAAATTATGAAATAAATTGGTGGACCTGAGGTATTTGTCTATTAATCATATGCAACAATAATCAACCTAAAATCACTCTCCAGTAAAAAATGACAGCTAATCTCGTGCGTGCAAAAGTTTCTGTTTTTTACAGCATGATCATAAAGACTTCACCCAAGTCTTCCCAAAGGTTCTACTTGGCACAAACACTAACTAAAACATAAAACCACATCTAACCAGAGGCTAGACGAATTATTTATTACTAAACAGGAACAAAAAGCAATGAACAAAAATAAAGTTGGGTTGCCTCCCAACAAGCGCTTTTCTTTAATGCCTTTTTAGCTATGATGATTTCAATGATGCTCACATAAAAGATAAGAGTTGAAACATAAAGAGAGCATCATGAAGAATATGACTAGCACATTTAAGTCTAACACACTTCCTATGCATATGGATTTTGTGAGCAAACAACTTATGGGAACAATAATCAACTAGCATAGGAAGGCAAAACAAGCATAGCTTCAAAATTTTCAACACATAGAGGGCAGACTTGATATTATTGCAATTCCTACAAGCATATGTTCCTCCCTCATAATAATTTTCAGTAGCATCATGAATGAATTCAACAATATAACCAGCACCTAAAGCATTCTTTTCATGATCTACAAGCATAGAAAATTTACTACTCTCCACATAAGCAAATTTATTCTCATCAATAGTAGTGGGAGCAAACTCAACAAAATAATTATCATGTGAGGCATAATGCAATTGAAAACTAAAATCATGATGACAAGTTTCATGGTTATTTTTATTCTTTATAGCATACAAGTCATCACAATAATCATCATAGATAGCAACTTTGTTCTCATAATCAATTGGAACCTCTTCCGAAATAGTGGAATCATCACTAAATAAAGTTGACACTCTTCCAAATCCACTTTCATATTCATCACAATAAGATTCAATATCCTCCAAAATATTGGGATCAATACTACCTAAAGTTGACACTCTTCCAAACCCAATTTCATCAATATAATCATCATAAATAGGAGGCATGCTTTCATCATAATAAATTTGCTCATCAAAACTTGGGGGACTAAACATATCATATTCATCAAACATAGCATCCCCAAGCTTGTGGCTTTGCTTATCATTAGCATCATGGGTATTCAAAGAATTCATACTAACAACGTTGCAACCATGCTCATCATTCAAAGATTTAGTGACAAACATTTTATATATTTCTTATTCTAGCACTTGAGCACAATTTCCCTTACCATCATTCTCATGAAAGATATTTAAAAGATGAAGCGTATGAGACAAACTCAATTCCATTTTTTGTAGTTTTCTTTTATAGACTAAACCAGTGATAAAACAAGAAACAAAAAGATTCGATTGCAAGATCTAAAGATATACCTCCAAGCACTCACCTCCCAGGCAACGGCGCCGAAAAAGAGCTTGATGTCTACTACACAACCTTCTTCTTGTAGACGTTGTTGGGCCTGCAAGTGCACAGGTTTGTAGGACAGTAGCAAATTTCCCTCAAGTGGATGACCTAAGGTTTATCAATCCGTGGGAGGCGTAGGATGAAGATGGTCCCTCTCAAAAAACGCTGCAACCAAATAACAAAGAGTCTCTTGTGTCCCCAACACACCCAATACAATGGTAAATTGTATAGGTGCACTAGTTCGGCAAAGAGATGGTAATACAAGTGCAATATGGATGGTAGATAAAGGTATTTGTAATCTGAAATTACAAAAACAGCAAGGTAGCAAGTGATAAAAGTGAGCGTAAACAGTATTGCAATGGTAGGTGATGACCCACAAGTGTAGGGGATCTATCGTAGTCCTTTCGATAAGTAAGAGTGTCGAACCCAACGAGGAGCAGAAGGAAATGATAAGCGGTTTTCAGTAAGGTTTTCTCTGCAAGGACTGAAATAATAGGTGATAGATAGTTTTGTGAGAAGATAAATAGTAATGAGCAAAAAGTAAATAAAGTAAATAAAGTGCAGCAAGGTGGCCCAATCCTTTATGTAGCAAAGTATAAGCCTGGACAAATCTAATAATGAGAAAGGAGCTCGCGAGGACACATTGGGAATTATTGTCAAGCTAGTTTTCATCACGTTCATAAGATTCGCGTTCGGTACTTTGATAATTTGATATGTGGGTGGACCGGCACTTGGGTACTGCCCTAACTTGGACAAGCATCCCACTTATGATTAACCCCTATTGCAAGCATCCGCAACTACAGAAGGGAGTATTAAGGTAAACCTAACCACAACATTAAACATATGGGTCCATATGAACCCCTAACGAAGCAACGCATAAACTAGGGTTTAAGCTTCTGTCACTCTAGCAACCCATCATCTACTTATTACTTCCCTATTCCTTCCTCTAGGCCCAAATAATGGTGAAGTTTCATGTAGTCGACATTCACATAACACCACTAGAGGAAAGACAACATACATCTCATCAAAATATCGAACGAATACCAAATTCACATGACTACCAATAGCAAGACTTCACCCATGTCCTCGGTAACAAACATAACTACTCACAAAGCAAATTCATGTTCATAATCAGAGGAGTAATAATATGCATAAAGGATCTGAACTTATGATCTTCCACCAAGTAAACCAATTAGTATCAACTACAAGGAGTAATCAACACTACTAGCAACCCACAGGTACCAATTTGTGGTTTTGATACAAGATTGGATACAAGAGATGAACTAGCGTTTTGAGAGGACATGGTGCTGGTGAAGATGTTGATGGAGATTGACACCCTCCCGATGAGAGGATCATTGGTGATGACGTTGGTGATGATTTCCCCCTCCCGGAGGGAAGTGTCCCCGGCAGAACAGCTCCGCCAGAGCCCTAGATTGATTCCGCCAAGGTTCCACCTTGTGGCGACGGAGTTTCGTCCCGTAAGCTTGCCCACGATTTTTTTCCAGGGAAAGAGTGATGATATAGCAGAAGATGGACGCCGGAGGCCCACCAGGGGGCCCAGGAGATAGGGGGTCGCGCCCTACAGGGGGGCGCGCCCCCTATCTCCTGGACAGGGTGTGGGCCCTCTGGCCTATTTCTTTCGCTCATAAATTCTTAATTAATCCAAAAAGTTGTTTCATGGAGTGTCAAGACTTTTGGAGTTGTGTAGAATAGGTTTCCAACGCTTTCTCCTTTTCCAACCAGAATTCCAGCTGCCGGCATTCCCCCTCTTCATCATAAACCTTGTAAAATAAGAGAGAATAGCCATAAGTATTGAGATATAATGTGTAATAATAGCCCATAATGCAATAAATATTGATATAAAAGCATGATGCAATATGGACGTATCAACTCCCCCAAGCTTAGACCTCACTTGTCCTCAAGCAGAAGCCGAAATCGAAAAATATGTCCACATGTTTAGAGATAGAGGTGTCGATAAAAATAAAATACGGACATGAGGGCATCATGATCATTCTAATAATAGCAACATATATAGATTTTGTCATATGATTTCCTATGCTCAAGTAATAAGCAATTCACAATGTCAAGTATGGTTCATAAACTTTATCGGGAACTAACAAACTATAATCTCAGTCATTGAAGCAATTGCAATTTATCATAACATCAGAAAGAGTCAATAATAAAGCTTTTCAACAAGCTCACATACTCAACTATCTCGAAGTCTCCCATAATTGCTAACACTCACGCAATACTTGTGGTTATAGAGTTTTAGACGGACACTGAGAAAGATAGGGGCTTATTGTGTTGCCTCCCAACTTATTCACCTTTAGGTGATGTCAACAATAATAGCCTATGCCAACTTACATCCAATTGGATATATGTATCATGATCTTTCAAACATGAGGGGCTTGCCAAAGGATAAAATGAAAAAAGGAAAGGTGAAGATCACCTTGACTCAAGCAAAAAGTAAAAACATAAAGTAAAAGATAGGCCCTTCGCAGAGGGAAGCAGAGGTTGTCATGCGCGTTTAGGGTTGATGCACGAAATCTTAATGCAAAAGAACGTCACTTTATATTGACCCTTGTATGTGGACCTTTATTATGCAATCCGTCGCTTTTATTACTTCCACAACAAGTTCGTAGAAAGCTTATTTTCTCTCCACTAATAAGTCACACATATTTAGAGAGCAATTTTTATTGCTTGCACCGATGACAACTTACTTGAAGGATCTTACTCAATCCATAGGTAGGTATAGTGGACTCTCATGGCAAAACTGGGTTTGAGGATATTTGGAAGCACAAGTAGTATCTCTACTTAGTGCAGGGAGTTTGGCTAGCAAGAGGGGGAAAGGCAAGCTCAACATGTTTGGAAGGTCAATAACAATATACTTTAACTGAGATGTCGGAAAACATAAACCATTACGTTGTCTTCCTTGTCCAACATCAACTATTTTAGCATGTCATACTTAGTGAGTGATTCACAATCATAAAAGATGTCCAAGATGATATATCTATATGTGAACCCCTCTTTCCTTATCACTTCCTATTAATTGCAACGATTACCAAGGCTACGTTCATCAACTCTGAACAAATTTTATGCCTCATACTTTCTATGTGTGAAGTTATCACTATCCATACGATCAATATGAACTCTTTTGTTCTTTCTACTTTCTCAAGATCATGGAAACATAACAAAGCCCTTGACTCATCACTAATTTATTATAGATAGCACATGGACTCGATTACATAAAGAGATCACAATGCAAAACTCAAAACTACTTGATATCAAAACTTCAATCTACTAGATCAAGATACTACTAAAAGGATCCAACTAAATAAAGAGGTAAAGATAGGAGTGTGATGGTGATACGATACTGGGGCACCTCCCCCAAGCTTGGTAGTTGCCAAGGGGAGTGCCCATACCCATGTGATTATTTCTCCTTCTTCACGGTTGGTGTTATGATCTTCTTGGCGATGATGCCCTTCAGGATACGGTTCTCCTCCTCGAGCTTATTGACTTGTTGTTTGCTGTTCAGGGACTACTGAGGGAGTCCTGGATAAGGGGGTATCCGGACAGCCGGACTGTATACACTGTCCGGACTATAGAAGCATCAAGATACAAGACTCAAGACTTCGGCTCGTGTCCGGATGGGACTCTTCTTTGCGTGGAGGACAAGCTTGGCGATCCGGATATTATGTGTCCTTCCTTGTAACTGACTCCATGTAAACCCTAGCTCTCCGGGGTCTATATAAATCGGAGAGCATGGTCCTTAGAAGGCCGATCACAATTACAATCATACCATCATAGGCTAGCTCTTAGGGTTTAGCCTCTACGATCTCGTGGTAGATCTACTCTTGTACTACACATATCTTCAATATTAATCAAGCAGGAAGTAGGGTTTTACCTCCATCGAGAGGGCCCGAACCTGGGTAAACATTGTGTCCCTTGCTTCCTGTTACCATCAGCCTAAGACGTACAGATCAGGACCCCCTACCCAAGATCCGCCGGTTTTGACACCGACATTAGTGCTTTCATTGAGAGTTCCTCTGTGTCGTCGCTTCGAGGCTTGATGGCGTCTTCAATTATTAACAACACGGTCCAGAGAGAGACTTTTCTCCCCGGACAGATCTTTGTGTTCGGCGGCTTCGCACTGCGGGCCAATTCGCTTGGCCAGTTGGAGCAGATTGATAGCTTCGCCCCTGGCCACCAGATCAGGTTCGGAAACTTGAACTGCATAGCAGATATCCGCGGAGACTTGATCTTCGACGGATTCGAGCCTGCGCCAGGAATGCCGGACAGTCACGATGGGCACGACCTATACCTGCTGTGAGACAAACCTCAAGACATCATCCTCGAAGCAGCCCCGGATCTACATCCAGGGCAGGTTGCGTTGCCCATGGAATGAGGGCTGGACCTCGCCCCGCAGGCCGCACACTCGTCGGCGATGGAGCCGAATATAGGTCTCACCTCTATGGAGGCCTGTAACCCTGGGCCCCCGAACTCATATCCGGTTGTTGGCCCTGATTCGCACACCCTCGAGACAGCCGAGCCAGGTTGGGCTCCGGTAATGGAGTTTACCGCTGCGGACATCTTTCAGCTCTCACCTTTTGGCAACATCCTGAAGTCATTAAAGTCTCTCTCTCTATCAGGAGGCTCTGAGCTTGAGTGGGAAGCATGCGACGAAGGAATTCGCTGCCCACCCACCACCCACGTTATCGCCACGATCGATGATTTAACCGATGTGCTCGACTTCGAACTCGAAGACATCGATGGTATGGACGACGATGCCTGAGACGTACTGGAGCCACCGCTCACAGGGCGGTGGACAGCCACCTCTTCAAACGATATATACATGGTCGACACTCCGAAAGAAACCAATGGCGACGAGGCAGTGGTGGACAACCCCTCGGGAGGAAAAGCAAAACATGGGCGTCTTCGGCGCCACACCAAACCCCGCCACATCAATACCGGCTCCGGAGATGATCCGGATAGTGCCGAAGAGGAATACAGTCCTGATCAGCCTAACTTCAAGCAGGCCGGACAGGCCACAGTGGGATATTTGGAGAAGGACAACTATACACCCCCCTCCGAAGACGAGGTAAGCCTCGGAAATGACGAATTCGGCGTGCCTGAAGACCCAATGGACCAAGTTCGCTTTAAGCGACGATTCATAGCCACGACAAAAAGTCTGTAAAGGAAACAAGAGCAGCTTCAAGCTGACCGAGATTTGCTAGCGGATAGGTGGACCAAGATCCTGGGCGCCGAAACGTACGGATTTGACCGCCCTAGCAAAGGGCATACGCGGCACAACTGGCTACCTCAACCTAAGAAAGAGAGCCAAAGGCACACAACCCGACGTCCGCACACCACTATAGTTCAATACAATAAGAAGGATACACGAAGAAGCATCCTAAAGCTTCGGCGCGGCGGCCATAAACGTCAACCCAAGGAAGCTGGTGCTAGGTCCAGCAACCCCCAGTCCGCTCAATGGACAAAGAACGGCTCAAGCCTATTCGGCCCGAGCCGCATACTTGATCAGCCGTGTGCAAATCACGGTACTCCTAAAAGGATGGCAAAAGCATACCAACAGAGAATGCAGAATCTTCAAAACAAAGCGACCGATCGTGTGCCGAAAACAATGAAGGGAAGTGTCTGGTCAAGAGGCACCACCCACCCCCCTCAGGGCACAAACAGTACAGCCAATCGCCCCCTATCATACAAACCGCGGCAATTCAATTGCCGCACCCCCGGACCTAGTAGTCCAGGGGCTCCACAATACACAAAGCCCCCACGGGTATAAATTTACAAGTAGCTCCCTCTACAAGATGTCGGGCGCAAAGGCCAAGTTCATTGGCCCATCGCCCCAACGGCCGTTCTCAGATGACCAAAAAAATGCCGCTTCATCGGTGCATTCCCCTCAGACGGTAGTTCACCGTCTGCTAACGGGATAAACCACGCTGACTAGATTCCACGTGGTAAGCCGTAAGGCCAACGCCAGTGATATATTCACACCTACGTACAAAGGCTAAACCCCGCCACTAGAGCGGAAATCGTACAGCCGCTGGAGTAACGAGTCGGGCATGCCTATCAATATTTAGATATGACATCCAACTATCCGGACACCAACTGAGGAGTCCGGACTACTTCTCGAAAATAGCGGCTGGGGTCACCAGGGTCCGATCAGGAACCTTTAGACCAACCACAGGAGGACGTTCGGTGGCCTCCGCGCAGTTACCTTCACAAACTAACTTTTATGCAGGATAGGTTTGGCGGCGCGAAGTCGGCCCGGACGCACAAGGACAGGACCATGCAGGTAGACGGCAGTTCGGATTCACCTTTGATCCATTCATAGCCCCCTCCAAGTCCGGCCATCACAGGTTCCGCCAAAAAACCATCTCTTTTTCATAATCATAAGTCGCATTCATATGCATAGACATATCATCCTATTGCAATGCGTAGACTTAAATAAACATGCACCGGCCGTCATTTATCATCGATGCCTCTTTGCCATAAAAACGGCAGCCACGCTTTGTGTTCCGCCCGGTTATGCCAGGGGCTCCACGGTATGGCAATAAAGTCCGACCACCTTCTCGGTCGCTCGGCACCTCGGACTTATAGCACTATATGCATCAGCTCCGAATCATGTCTTGGGTCATTGGTTGGGTTTGCCCGGCTCCCATCTTTTGGTACCTTATGTTCCGTTCTGTCGGCTAAGGTAGCGCTGGGAGAACTACTGTGATTGTGTCCCGGTTCTGTCGGACGAGCACCTCAGTAGAGAAAGCCAAAAACTGACTGTCATGATGCCGCGACAGCTGGTCAGCTGTTCGAGAGGTGGCAAAATCCTTAAAGATTTATTCCTCATAATGCCACTATAAAATGCAGATTGCGACAAATCGGTCTACCGATCAGGCGCCAATAGAGCCCCTAGTCCGGCCTTCCGGACACTAGGGGCTGCGCCGACCATACTCGAATTCCTATGGATAAGTGAGAGTAGTATAGCCCTATAGTCCGATTGCCTGGTTCGTGGTAAGAAACACCTCCTTATAAGGACCCAACCATGGGATAAAGAGTGTTCATAAATACCCCGAACACCCCCGTACTTCTCACGTGGGGGCTGAAGCCGACGACTGGCCAACTCTCAGAATTTACATACAATAAACAGCTGCAAAGGAAGAACATATGTTCAAACAAAACAGGCAACATATAATAAAAGTGCCATTATCCAATATTACAAACGTTGGCAAAAATGCCCTCAGGGAAATATAATGTCTTTGGTGCACTTATCCGCTGCCAGGCGGGCACCCTTCATTACACCTTCATAATACAGTTCGGGCTTGCGATGCTCCTTACCCTCTCGTGGCCCCTCAGTTATTTATGTCTACTACACAACCTTCTTCTTGTAGACGTTGTTGGGCCTACAAGTGCACAGGTTTGTAGGACACTAGCAAATTTCCCTCAAGTGGATGACCTAAGGTTTATCAATCCGTAGGAGGCGTAGGATGAAGATGGTATCTCTCAAACAACCCTGGAACCAAATAACAAAGAGTCTCTTGTGTCCCCAACACACCCAATACAATGGTAAATTGTATAGGTGCACCTTTTCGGCGAAGAGATGAAGATACAAGTGCAAAATAGATAGTAGATATAATTTTTGTAATCTGAAATAATAAAAACAGCAAGGTAGCGAGCGGTAAAAGTGAGCGTAAACGGTATTGCAATGATAGGAAACAAGGCCTAGGGTTCATACTTTCACTAGTGCAAGTTCTCTCAACAATAATAACATAGATAGATAATATAACAAGCCCTCAACATGCAACAAAGAGTCACTCCAAAGCCACAAATAGCGGAGAACAACGTAGAGATTATGGTAGGGTACGAAACCACCTCAAAGTTATCCTTTCTGTTCTATCTATTCAAGAGTTCGTAGTAAAATAACATGAAGCTATTCTTTCCGCTCAATCCATCATAGAGTTCATACTAGAATAACACCTTAAGACACAAATCAACCTAAACACTAATTTCACCTAGATACTCCATTGTCACCTCAAGTATCCGTGGGCATGATTATACGATATGCATCACACAATCTCAAATTAATCCAACCAACATAAAAGTACTTCAAAGAGTGCCCCAAAGCTACTACTGGAGAGTCAAGAACGTGTGCCAACCTCTATGCATAGGTTCATGGGAGGAACCCGCAAGTTGGTCACCAAAACATACATCAAGTGGCACATGATATCCCATTGTCACCACAGATAATCACGGCAAGACATACATCAAGTGTTCTCATAAAAGACTCCATCCGATAAGATAACTTCGAAGGGGAAACTCGATTCATCACAAGAGAGTAGAGGGGGAGAAACATCATAAGATCCAACTACAATAGCAAAGCTCAGGATACATCAAGATCGTGCCATAGAGGAACACGAGAGAGAACACGCGCGAGAGAGAGAGAGATCAAACACATAGCTACTGGTACATACCCTCAGCCCCGAGGGTGAACTACTCCCTCCTCGTCATGGATAGCGCCGGGATGATGAAGATGGCCTCCGGTGATGGGATCCCCCCTCTGGCAGGGTGCCGGAAAAGGGTCCCGATTGGTTTTTCGTGGCTCTGGAGGTTTGCAGCGGCGGAACTCCCGATCTATCTTCTATTCTGGAAGTTTTAGGGTACGTAGATATATATGGGTGCAGGGGGTACGTCGGTGGAGCTACGGGAGTCCCACAAGGCAGGGGCGCGCCTAGGGGGGAGGGCGCCCCCACCCTCGTGAGCACCTCACGTATCTCCTAACGTGCACTCCAAGTCCATCGGGTGGATTTCCTTCCAAAAATAACTTCTCCAGGTGATTTCGTTCCGTTTTGACTCCGTCTGATATTCCTTTTCCTCGAAACACTGAAATAGGCTTAAAACAGCAAATCTGGGCTGGGCCTCCGGTTAATAGGTTAGTCCCAAAAATAATATAAAAGTGGAAAATAAAGCCCAATATTGCCTAAAAAGTAGATAAAGTAGCATGGAGCAATCAAAAATTATAGATACGTTGGAGACGTATCAAGCATCCCCAAACTTAATTCCTGCTCGTCCTCGAGTAGGTAAATCATAAAAAAGAATTTTTGATGCGGAGTGATACTTTGGCATAATTTCAATGCAAATCTTCTTAATTGTGGTATGAATATTCAGATCCGAAAGATTCAAGACAAAAGTTCATATTGACATAAAAATTATAATACTTCAAGCATACTAATCAAAGCAATCATGTCTTCTCAAAATAACATGGCAAAAGAAAGTTCATCCCTACAAAATCATATAGTTAGGCTATGCTTCATTTTCGTCACACAAAGATGTTCCCAACTTATATACCCCCGATGACAAGCCAAGCAATTGTTTCATACTTAAATAATCTCAAACTTTTTCAACTTTCACGCAATACATGAGCGTGAGCCATGGATATAGCACTATGGGTGGAATAGAATATGATGATGGGGATTGTGTGGAGAAAACAAAAAAGGAGAAAGTCTCACGTTGACGAGGCTAATCAACGGGCTATGGAGATGCCCATTAATTGATGTCAACATGAGGAGTAGGGATTGCCATGCAACGGATGCACTAGGGTTATGAATGCTCAACAAAAGAAAACTAGTGGGTGTGCATCCAACTTGCTTGCTCATGAAGACCTAGGGCATTTGAGGAAGCCCATAGTAGGAATATACAAGCCAAGTTCTATAATGAAAAATTCCCACTAGTATAAAAAGGACAACTTATGAGACTCACTACATGAAGAACAAGGTGCTACTTTGAAGCACAATATATGAGACTCACTACATGAAGAACAAGGTGCTACTTTGAAGCGCAAGTGTGGAAAAAGAGATAGTAGCATTGCCCTTTTTTTTGGCCTTTCTCTTTTTTTTGGGCAATGCTCTAATAATGATGATCATCACACTTCTAACGATTACAACACAAGGATTACAACTCGAAACTTAGAACAAGATATGACTCTATATGAATGTCTCCGGCATTGTACCGGGATGGTGCAATGAATCAAGAGTGACATGTATGAAAAATAATGCATGGTGGATTTTCCACAAATACGATGTCAACTACATGATCATGCAATGGCAATATGACAAAAGTAATGTATGTCATGATGATGATGATGGAAGTTGCATGGCAATATATCTCGGAATTATTATGGAAATGCCATAATAGGTAGGTATGGTGGCTGTTTTGAGGAAGATATAAGGAGGTTTATGTGTGATAGATCGTATCGTATCACGGGATTTGGATGCACCGGCGAAGTTTGCGCTAACTCTCAAGGTGAGAAAGGGCAATGCACGGTACCGAAGAGGCTAGCAAAGGTGGAAAGGTGAGAGTGCGTATAATCCATGGACTCAACATTAGTCAAAAGAACTCATATACTTATTGCAAAAATTTAGAAGTCATCAAAAATCAAGTACTACGTGCATGCTCCTAGGGGGATAGATTGGTAGGAAAAGACCATCGCTCGTCCCCGACCGCCACTCATAAGGATGCACAAGCCAAGTACACTTCATGTTTCAAATTTGTTACACAACTTTAACCATACGTGCATGCTACGGGACTTGCAAACTTCAACACAAGTATTTCTCAAATTCATAATCACCCAACTAGCACGACTTTGATATTATCACCTCCATATCTCAAAACAATTATCAAGCATCAAACTTATCTTAGTATTCAATTCACTCAAAAGAAAGTTTCACATATCTTGAACACCAAGTATATTAACATTAAGCAAACTACCATGCTATTAATGACTCTCAAAATAATATAAGTGAAGCATGAGAGTTCATCTATTTCTTCAAAATAAAACTACCACCATGCTCTGAAGGATATAAGTGAAGCACTAGAGCAAAAACTATCAAGCTCAAAAGATATAAGTGAAGCACATAGAGTATTCTAACAAATTCCAATTCATGTAAGACTCTCTTTCATTAAAGAATTTAAGATCTTGATACTTCATTTAAACAGCAAGCAAATCTAAAGAAAACTACAATGCAAGGATAGCACAACTCATGTCAAGAAGCAAAAACTTAGGCTCAACCGATACTAACCGATAATTGTTGAAGAAGAAAGGTGGGATGACTACCGGGGCATCCCCAAGCTTAGATGCTTGAGACTTCTTGCAATATTATCTTGGTGTGCCTTGGGCATCCCCAATGTTGAGCTTTTATGTCTCCTTAATTCCTCTCATATCATGGTTTCTCTTTTTATCAAAAGCTTTATTCACAACCAACTCAACAAGAACTCGTGAGATAGGTTAGTATAAACCAATGCAAAACCTTATCATCTTCTACTGTAACAAATCACTAACATTATTATTCAACATTGAATACTGAATGTCTCTGAATATTTAATACTCCTATCGTCAAATAGAATCATTAAACAAGCAAACATATGCAAACAATGCAACCATAACAGCAATCTGCCAAAACAGTAGATTCTGTAAAGAATGCAAGAGTAACAATACTTCCCTGCCTCCAAAAATTATGAACTAAAATTCCCACTGTAATAAATTTATCAGAGCTTCATAAGAAAAATATTCAATGTTATACCATTCTCTGACTTTTCTAGGGAATTTTTGCAACAGCGGTAAACTTTCTGTTTTCAAACAGCAACATGTATACTAGCAAAATAAGCATGGCAAAGGCTATCCTTGACTTTTTATTGAAACTAAAGATGCAAAACATTCATCTAACTAACAGAAAGCAAAAACTATCAAGATAAAATGACGCTCGAAACAAAACACATATCATGTGGTGAATAAAAATATAGCTCCAAGTAAAGTTACCAATGAACGAAGGTGAAACAGGGGATGTCTTCCGGGGCATCCCCAAGCTTAGTTGCTTGGTCGTCTTTGAATATTACCTTGGGGTGCCTTGGGCATCCCCAAGCTTAGGCTCTTGCCACTCCTTATTCCATAGTCCATTGAATCTTTACCCAAAACTTGAAAACTTCAACCACACAAAACTCAAAACAAAACTCGTAAGCTCCGTTAGTATAAGAAAATAAAACCACCACTTAGGTACTGTAATGAACTCATTATAAATTCATATTGGTGTAATATCTACTGTATTCCAGCATCTCTATGGTTCATACCACTTAATACGAGCCATAGATGCATCAAAATAAGCAAACAACACATAGAAAACAGAATCTGTCAAAAACAGAGCAGTCTGTAGTAATCTGTATCAAACGTATACTTGTGTAACCCCAAAAATTATGAAATAAACTGCTGGACCTGAGGGATTTCTCTATTAATCATCTGCAAAAATAATCAACCTAAAATCACTCTTCAGTAAAAAATGGCAGCTACTCTCGTGAGCGCAAAAGTTTCTGTTTTCTACAGCAAGATCATATAAACTTCACCCAAGTCTTCCCAAAGGTTCTACTTGGCACTTTATTGAAACAAAAAGATATAAAACATGATTACTACAGTATCATAATCATGTGGACACACAAAAACAGTAAGGATAAATATTGGGTTGTCTCCCAACAAGCGCTTTTATTTAATGCCTTTTTAGCTAGGCATGATGATGACAATGATGCTCACATAAAAGATAAGAATTGAAACATAACGGGAGCATCATGAAGCATATGACTAGCCCGTTTAAGTCTAACCCATTTCCTATGCATAGGGATTTTGTGAGCAAACAACTTATGGGAACAATAATCAACAAGCATATGAAGGTAAAACAAGCATAGCTCCGAGAATTTAAGCACATATGGAGGAAACTTGACATTATTGTAATTCCTACAAGCATATGTTCCTCTCTCATAATAATTTTCAGTAGCATCATGAATGAATTCAACAATATAACCAGCACCTAAAACATTCTTTTCATGATCTACAAGCATAGAAAATTTACTACACTCCACATAAGAAAATTTCTTCTCATGAATAATAGTGGGAGCAAACTCAACAAAATAACTATCATGTGATTGAAAATTAAGATCAAGATGACACGTTTCATGGTTATCATTATTCTTTAAAGCATACATGTCATCACAATAATCATCATAGATAGGAGGCATGCTTTCATCATAGTAAATTTTCTCATCAAAACTTGGGGGACTAATAATATGATATTCATCAAACATAGCTTCCCCAAGTGTGTGGATTTGCATATCATTAGCTTCATGGATATTCAAGGAATTCATACTAACAACATTGCAATCATGCTCATCATTCACATATTTTATGCCAAGAATTCTATGTAATTCTTCTTCTAGCACTTGACCACAATTTTCCTTTCCATCATACTCACGAAAGATATTAAAAAGATGAAGCATATGAGACAAGCTTAACTCCATTTTTTTGTAGTTTTCTTTTATAAACTAAACTAGTGTTAAAACAAGAAACAAAAAGATTCGATTGCAAGATTTAAAGATATACCTTCAAGCACTCACCTCGCCAGAAAAGAGCTTAGTGACAGAGTGTGATTACCCTTTACCTAGCCTCCCCTGCAACGGCGCCAGAAAAGAGCTTGATGTCTACTACACAACCTTCTTCTTGTAGACGTTGTTGGGCCTGCAAGTGCACAGGTTTGTAGGACAGTAGCAGATTTTCCTCAAGTGGATGACCTAAGGTTTATCAATCCGTAGGAGGCGTAGGATGAAGATGGTCTCTCTCAAACAACCCTGCAACCAAATAACAAAGAGTCTCTTGTGTCCCCAACACACCCAATACAATGGTAAATTGTATAGGTGCACTAGTTCGGCGAAGAGGTGAAGATACAAGTGCGAAATAGATAGTAGATATAGGTTTTTGTAATCTGAAACAATAAAAACAGCAAGGTAGCGAGCGGTAAAAGTGAGCGTAAACGGTATTGCAATGATAGGAAACAAGTCCTAGGGTTCATACTTTCACTAGTGCAAGTTCTCTCAACAATAATAACATAGATAGATCATATAACAAGCCCACAACATGCAACAAAGAGTCACTCCAAAGCCACTAATAGCGGAGAACAAACGTAGAGATTATGGTAGGGTACGAAACCACCTCAAAGTTATCCTTTCTGTCCTATCTATTCAAGAGTTCATAGTAAAATAACATGAAGCTATTCTTTCCGCTCAATCCATCATAGAGTTCATACTAGAATAACACCTGAAGACACAAATCAACCAAAACCCTAATGTCACCTAGATACTCCATTGTCACCTCAAGTATCCGTGGCCATGATTATATGATATGCATCACACAATCTCAAATTCATCCAACCAACATAAAAGTACTTCAAAGAGTGCCCCAAAGCTACTACCGGAGAGTCAAGAACGTGTGCCAACCTCTATGCATAGGTTCATGGTTGGAACCCGCAAGTTGGTCACCAAAACATACATCAAGTGGCACATGAGATCCCATTGTCACCACAGATAATCACGGCAAGACATACATCAAGTGTTCTCATAAAAGACTCAATCCGATAAGATAACTTCAAAGGGGAAAATCAATTCATCACAAGACAGTAGAGGGGGAGAAACATCATAAGATCCAACTACAATGGCAAACCTCGGGATACATCAAGATCGTGCCATAGAGGAACACGAGAGAGAACACGAGAGAGAGAGAGAGAGAGAGAGATCAAACACATAGCTACTGGTACATACCCTCAGCCCCGAGGGTGAACTACTCCCTCGTCGTCATGGATAGTGCCGGGATGATGAAGATGGCCTCCGGTGATGGGATCCCCCCTCCGGCAGGGTGCCAGAACAGGCTCCCGATTGGTTTTTCGTGGCTCTGGAAGCTTGCGGCGGCGGAACTCCTGATCTATCTTCTGTTCTGGAAGTTTTAGGGTACGTAGGTATATATCGGTGCAGGGGGTACGTCGGTGAAGCTACGGGGGTCCCACGAGGCAGGGGGGAGCGCCTAGGGGGAGGGCGCGCCCCCCACCCTCGTGAGCACCTCCTGTATCTCCTGACGTGCACTCCAAGTCCATCGGGTGGCTTTCCTTCCAAAAATAACTTCTCCAGTTGATTTCGTTCCGTTTTGACTCCGTCTGATATTCCTTTTCCTCGAAACACTGAAATAGGCTTAAAACAGCAAATCTGGGCTGGGCCTCCGGTTAATAGGTTAGTCCCAAAAATAATATAAAAGTGGAAAATAAAGCCCAATATTGCCTAAAACAGTAGATAAAGTAGCATGGAGCAATCAAAAATTATAGATACATTGGAGACGTATCAGTTTACCCCAATGCACTTTTGCATGGGCAAGAGCCATCCGCGCACCTTCTATACAGACTGGTCGCTTGATGGTATCAGGCCGAGGACAGGAACCCACAATCCGCTTCACGAGTCTGAAGTAACTACTTGGAATTGGCTCTGCAGGCCACAGCCGGATAATCAAGTCCTTCATGGCTAGTTCGGCCGCCTGGTGCAGTTCGACCAACTGCTTCAGCTAATCGATAAACGGCACCGGATAGTTCGGCGCCAGATACTGCGACCAGAAGTCCCTCCCGCATACTCCCTCTCCTCGGTCTGGTAAAATTGGGCAGCATCTGATATGCTGCGAGGCAGATCGGCAAACGCCCTTGTAAAAACAAGAATTCAGCTTGCCGCTTCGAGTTCTCTGTGCTATAACGCACTAATGGCCATAGATACAACAGGCCTTACCAGCCGCAACTTTCCGGGCCTCCTGAATGTCCCGTATAGCACCTCGGGCTTCCTCCCAAGCATCTACCACGGCTTGGAGAGCTTGGGTGAGTTCAGATTCTTTCCCTACTAGACTCTGCTCCAAGCTCACGCTTTTCGTCACAGCATCTTGGAGCTCCCGCTCAGCTGTGACGACCCTGGCCTCGTGTTTTTCACGTAGCGCCTGTTCGGCGACAGACTTCTCTTGGGCATCAGTCGCTGCCTTCTTCAACGCCTCATATTCGGCACTCACTCCTAGGGCGTATAACATAAATGCTTTTCAATAGGCACACTTATTCATTTGTACCCAATGCAAGACAATGTTCACACATACCTTGCTTCTCCTCCAATTTCTTCTTCAGACGGCCAAGTTCTTCTTCGGCCCGTTCTAGGCTCTGCTTCAGTTCGGACACTTCCGCATAATGAGCGGTCGTCCTCTCCGCAGAAGCCTATTTTCAAACAAATGGGTATACATCATTAAATAAAGGTTCCCATTACAATAGAGGGTTTGATCCCCTGCCCGGCTTACTTTCACCGGACAGTGTATCAGGGGATACTCCTCATATCATGATAATTCTTCAAAGGTTCCTTAGAAACCATACCTCAAAAGCCTTTATAAGGTCAAGACAGGACTCATTCAGCCCGCTTTCGGCAGCCTGAATCTTTCCAACCACCACACCCATAAGGGTCCGATGTTCATCAACGTTGGACGCGTTCTTTAACGTTGTCAATAGACAACCCGGAAGCTCGGCGTAGACTGAGGTTGTCAGGACCCCGACTCGATGCCACATAGGTCTAGCATGTAACACCTCATATCACTTTGCGGCCTCACGCACGGTATTCCCACGGGTGTCGCCTTACCTTTGCCCAGGACCGTTTGCGTCTTTTGGCACACGTATATGATAGGGTCGCTAGCACCCATATGATAAGGAGCCCGGGCTGACATGGCTAGTCGTAAACCCAAAGTGGCACAGACTTACAGGGACAGGCATCCATGACCCAGCATCGAACGTGTCGGTCATCAGCAAGTGGGTCCGGGCTGTAGCACTGGGCTAGCAGGACTCCGGTAAACCGGGCTGTAGCGGGCTAACAGGCCTCCGATACTCAATGCGTGACATTTCCCCGAAGGGACAGACACAGGAACGAAGAAGGACACATGCCGGCCAGCCTAAGTGTTCCGGAGCAGTAGCAAGCTACCATGGCTCGGTGGAAACACTAGGAGACATTTCCCGGTAAGAGAGGCTACTAAGGATAAACAACTAGATAGTCAGATCCCACACATACCAAGCATTTCAATCATACACACAATATGCTCGATATGTGCAAATACAACAAGGCATCACAACATGACTCTACGACACAAGTAAATATTCAATAGGCTCCGGGGAGCGAGATATTACAAACATGGGTCTCATGACCCAACATTCAGAGCATACAAAACAAAGCATAAGCGGAAGCTATCATGTCTGAGTACAGACATCTATAAATGAAAAAGGCTGAGAAGCCTGACTATCTACCAAATCCTGCCGAGGCACAAGATCGTAGCTGAGGTAACAAGCTAAACATCGAAGACCACGCGGAAATACTAGTGAGACTGAAGTCTCTCTGCAAAAACATAAAATAGGCAAACGTGAGTACAAATGTACCCAGCAAGACTTACATCAGAACTATCTACATATGCATCATTATCAACAAAGGGATGGTGGGGTTTAACTGCAGCAAGCCAGCTTTGACTCGGTGGCTATCCTGAACTACGACTGCAAGTAACTCTTTTGAGGTGGCGCACACGAGTCCACATATTCACCATATCAATACACCACTATGGATCCGCTGTCGTCTCCCTACGAGAACGCCATCCATAGCACTCACGCTTATCTTGCGCATTTTAGAGTATCCACTTTCACTTGTCTATGAAGTGATATAAGCAACCCAGAAGTCCTTTTTCGCGGACACGGCTATTCGAATAGATGATGATAACCCTGCAGGGGTGTACTTCTTCATACATGTTTCCACCACTTAGCGTCTGCACACGACATGTGCTCGGCAGACTTCAAGCGAAAGCCGACGTGGGTGTAGACCACGACCTACCTAAACACTCAAGTCTCTAGTCCAGGTTTATCGCCTATTCGGGTTCCATCCATGAGGAGATCCGGCCGGAGTTTCGCTCACAGCCCCAAACGATGTGAACAGGGTTCCGTGACACCAAACGGGCGCCCGGTATACCCGGCCACGTGCCTACTGCATCACAGCCCACCCCTCCGGTCAGCGCTGTCCACGGCCTCCAGCATACTACAAACACCAGAAACTACTTGCAACTCCTGGACAGAGGACAAGGGTGAATAAGAAGTCGAGCGGGGTCATATTTCAGGGCCCAATGTATGGTAGTAGCTGAATCATGGATCACAAACACAGAACTCAGTTCCTAAGGACGGCTTCAATGAGACAACCCACCATGTACTCCTACATGGCCTCTCACCGACACCTTTTACCAAATCGTGTTCACACACTTAGCTCACACACAGTAGGACATGTTCACACACCTCTGATTCATCCCGAATGAATCAGACCTGACTCGACTCTAAGTAGTAGCAGGCATGACAAACAAGCATGAATGAGTAGGCACAACAGGGCTCAAACAACTCCTACTCATGCTAGTGGGTTTCATCTATTTACTGTGGCAATGACAGGTCATGCAAAGGATAAAGGGGTTCAGCTACCGCAGCAAGTAACAGATGAATCGATGTTGTCCTAATGCAGTAAAAGAGAGCAGGAGCAAGAGAGTAGGATTGTATCGGAATGAACAAGGGGGTTTTGCTTGCCTGGCACTTTTGAAGATAACATTGAGTCTTCATCAGTGTCAACGATCACATCATCGGTATCACGTCTATCGAGAGGGGACAAATACCGGCAACACAGAAGGGAACACAATCAATGCAATGCACAATATGATGCATGATCATGACATGGCAAAATGAATGTGTTTTGAGCCAATGCAACTAGCAACAGATTAAATGAAGTTGGTTTGAATACAAGATTCAAATTCAAACTCCATATGTGATTATTTAAATGCCCTTTATTTGATTTGTGCCAAACAGCAACTATAAGTTGTTCTAACATGCATGAAAATGGTACAGATGGATTCCTTGAATTTTTCTGATAATTTTTCATATATAAATTATTTAATTTGGAGTTACGGTTAATTTTCTATGAATTTTAGAAGTTTATATTCATTTTCTGGAATTTCAGAATTAACTTAAATCCAGAAAACATTACTGCGTCAGCATGACGTTGGCATGACGTCAGCAAGTCAATAGGGGCCGGCTCGGGTCAAACCTGACGTGTGGGGTCCACACGTCAGTGACACAGGGGCTAATCCCGCGTTGACTCGGGCTTTGACCCGCTACGGGGCCCGCTGTCAGTGTCACAGGGTTAGTTAGTAGGGTCATTAGCCCCTAACGACGACGCCACGTCAGCACGCCGGAGACCAGCCGACGGCGACCACAGAACACGGCGGGGCACGCCGGACTTGCGCTAGAGGCGTCAGTTTGGCGCGCTGAGGGCACCAGGGGATGGCCCTTGCTCCCGCGCATCCAGAGGACCGAGTGGGAGGTCGTGGGGTCGCCGGAACTCATGCCGGCGACGAGCTTTGGCGGCGATGGTGTTCGGTGGTGCTCGGGCGCGTCGCTACGGTGCATCAGTGAGCAAATGGAGAGGCTGGGCAGCACCTGCTAGACATGGGGAGCACTAAGAGCAGCTCAGTGAGGCCAGGGGAGCACGGAGGCTATGCGTGTAGCAGCAATGGCGGACGGTGGCTTCGGTGCTCGTGGGGAATGGCGCTACGGCACGGAGGGGAGCATGCTGAGTTAGGGGAGAGGGTCAGTGACTCACGGCGATGACGAGGGGACGCTCGGCGAGGTCGGGGACGGTCCGGAGCCGGCGAATTTGACGAAGATGGCCGGCGGTCCCGAGGTTGAAGAAGGCATCGAGGGCGGTGTTGTGGCATGTCCGGGGCCTCGTGGCTCGTTGAGGAGGTAGAGGGAGGACCGGCGGAGCTTCATGGGGTGTCGGTGAGCCGTGGGGTGGCCGGTAGCCATGGTGGCTCTCGTCGGTGGCGGCGGCTCCGTTCGGTCGCGGGAGGGGAAACAGAGGAGCGAGGGGGAGGGAGGTCCAGAGAGCGAGGGAGAAGTGAGAGGGGGTCGGGGCTGCATGGCATCGCGGGAGGGACCAGGGAAGGAGGAGGCAGCCAGGCAGGGAGGAGGTGGCCTCCTCGGCCGCGCGCGTGCGAGCACGCAGCTGCTCCCACTGGCAAGAGGAAGACGACAGGGGGGGAGTAGCGGTGGCGGGCTGGGCCGGCTGGGCCGGTTCTGGTGGGCTGCACGGGTGAGGCCAGATAAGTCCTTCTCTCTCTCTCTTTTATTTTTTTCTTCTGTTTTGTTTTATTTAATTTTGTTTTGCCACTGTTTTGAATTTTAAACAAATTCAAACAATGCCAAAAAGTCCTCTGAATAATTTTATTTGGCTAGATGGACTTTTCCAAAAGCTCATAAAATATTTCAGGGGTATTTGAAATTATATTCTAATTATATGAATATAATTCAAATTCAAATAGCTAATGATTTAAATTCAAAGTCCCAAAAATAAATCCTTAAAAATGTTCAATATTTTGGTTGGGACCAGAACCCTTACCAAAAATTATCAAACATTTAAGAAGAGCCTTTTGGAGCAATGAATGAGATTTTAGGGTTTTTGCCCTTCTTTTATTTAGGGTTTTGAGGCTTCTGAATTCCTCAGTTCAGGTTTAAATAAATTTAAACATGATGCTCAGATGGAAGCAGGCATAGGACAGGCAGAACTAGGGATGTGACAACTCACCCCCACTAAACAAGAATCTCGTCTCGAGATTCAAGCGTAGGGTAAGATGAAGGGGAAACGCAAACTAGTATAATCTTCATGATCCAGGGTGCACTTCAAATGAATGTTGATTCGATCACCATCATTGTCTCGAAGTCTTGCTCTGAGAAATCCTACCAACATGACCTGGAGAGAAGGAGACTCTAGAAGGGTCGATCTCCTCGAAGATCGAACAACTCACGGAATGAGACATAGGACCATCTCTCGGGTTGAGACACGAGATACACATCAAGAGGGGTGTAAAGAAACGGATGACAAAGGTTCACTAGGTAGACAACAATTCCACACTTAAGAAGGTGGTAAAATATTGTGCACGTAGCGAGGAGTTTAGTTGCCATGAAACCACGACGAAACATCCTGGAGGAGGGTGATTCGTAGATTATTTCCTTAAGTGGCAAAAAGAATTACCTTTGATTCAGAGATCATTGAAAACTCTTCATACCAGCCTAAGGCAATTCACAACGATCGTTTGGAGGGGGTCGGTAGAATGGCATACTCGGACTTGGATGATGTGGATTACCTTGTTGAAGACAACGTAATGGATGAATTTGCTTATCATCGGAAATGGAAGAGACCCATGGTAGAATGGCACAATGGCGGTGCAAGCTGGGAACAGAATGCAAATGCTGGGAATGATTCTGGTAGCTGGAGAAGAACCCAACAATAGGGAGTGAATTCACTGTTTGAATAGGTCATAGCATTGCCGAGGAAACTGAGAGCAAACCCAGTTAGTGCCGGTGATAACACGTAGCGCTTGTGCGTGCTCTCAAGAACTTGAGCATTTCCATATTCATCAAGGTTTTACCAACATCCGTGTCAAGGATCCTGGCAACACAACTTGCTACCATGATGAATGATGATGGATGATGCAGATGCACAGGAAGATAACACTTCTCAGATTTCATCTTAGCGAGGCCAAGGAAATAAAATCTGGATGATCGACCGAGAGACATTTAGCACTCCGTTTCTAATGTTCTCCTTGATGTGCTAGTGTATCCCATTCATAGATATGGTTTGATAACTAGAACATCAAGTAAAAGGTCGGACTTCGGGAGCAATAGAATCCATAAGGAACAGTTACGGAGGTAAATCCTACGAAATCCTTATGGGCGGGGTGGCCAACTTCCTCAAACAAGATACTATAATAATAGGTCTACCGGATGGGTGTGTTGGCCACGACATCCACCTTACCGGTTATCGAGAGACCAATATTATAGTTCTTAGGGAAATGTTCCAACCATCATATCTGCCTGAGATTCAGCTCTGGTTGGTGTTAGGATATTCCAGGCTCATCGAGTCTTAGGAAGAAAAATGAAAGTTTGCAACACAAATCGACAAGATGACGTTGCGGGATTCTCGGGAGATGAACTACGATAGCAAGCTCCAAAACATGAGCTGGTTCTGCTACAAACATGTGAACACGTTGTCCCAGACAAGCATGACCACGTGGTAGTCTTATAATAAAACACTACCGAGTTCAGGAGGGGGAACCATCAACGAGGGTATCGAAGTTCTTTCATAAGTCCGGATTAGCTCTTATGAAGGAACTCCTTCTCCTTGAACAAATCAATGAGTGGCTTGGTGTGCTAGGGATACATATAGATTGAAGGTTGCAAGTCTTCAAACCACAGCATTCTTCGCACATGTGCATGACTGATTTGGAATGATTCCAAATAAAGCAACATTGACTTTCTCGAATCCACGGCGGCAACTTGCATCAGATGCACATGAATTAAAGGAAGTCACTACCTTCATCCAAACATATGCTTCATGAGCTAGCATGAACAAATGCTTTCAAAAGTTTCCAACACTAGCTTAATGTTCAGCAAAATTATGGAGAAGACAAGGATGTTGTCAATGGGCACAACAACAATTCATCTGGGTTTCCTTTTAAAAGGAATTCCATAGTTAAGTGAACTAGTGATAGCATTGGTCAGACCCAAAAGATATAATGGTGTATGCTCGAGGGATCAACCACGAATAGGACAACATTACGAGCATCGTTGGTACTGATTCGATTTGACGATAGCCCACACTCAAATCAAAGGATTGATAAGACAATAGGTCCAGCAACTGATCACAAGGACCAATCGATGAAGATATCATCTTTCTTCAACACACACTACACAAGAATATCCCTTTGGAACGAACTAAGTCAGACAAGCTTTTATCTTCCAACTCTCCAAGTTGTTGTCTAGCTTAACCAACTAGCTCAGGGATATCTAACACCGATTCTTGGAGAGAAGGTGGTTCACAAGAAACCAACTTGATCACGAACTCAACATAGCGGTCAGGTGACAACCCGGTAACACCTCCAAGAAGATATTTGGAAAGTCACGAACCACCGGTATGTTACTAAGCTCGAGAACAATCTTGCTTTTTGAGGCAAGACGATATGATCAATAGAGCGAAGATTTGAAATAACCCTAACTCATCGATCGAGGAGTGTACCGAGAACAAGGACTAGGTAGCACGATCAATATTAGAATGATGATTCACTAACCAACATGCTAAGAATGAAATTATTGTCCTTTAACTACCAAACAACGGAGTTGCTAGCAGTATTGATTTCACACACCACGATTCACTTGTCGACATTCCGGTTACGATAACACAGGCACCGAGGAATGAACAATGATGGTGAGAAGTATCACTGTGTCAAGAGTTCATAGGATGGTGTGAAATTCCTATAACAATCTTGATATAAAATATGTAATACTCCAAGGCAGAGCAGAACAAAAGCTGGATTAGCAATTTGATCTACGGAGCACAACTTCTTTGACCCAATCCTGGATAGGGAAGAGGTACTGGAGTTTGTTTCTCCTAGTCATTCCGTGATAGAATGGCTTGACGGACCACAAGAGTAATAGGCATCGATAAACGAACGCACGTATACTCTTGACTATCAATTGATAGACGAAGGTCAGTAGACAACTAAAGAGGGACAACTCAAAGGAACATATAACTTTCTGAGTTGTGGATGCATAGATTAGTATGTCGAACCAAGTTCAACATAATTCCTCCGGATAACCCATGCAGAAAGGTAGAACTGGTAGAACCACAATATATAATGGAGAACTCATCAAGAGCGCTCTGGTTGTGATCGTTCAGTTCAACGAGGAACTTCTGCCATAAGTAGTTCATGGTATTTGGAAGAAGAAGATACCACGGACTTCAAGGACTATCGCAAAGGTTACTAATAACCTAAAGGAACGAGCAAAACTATCAACATGAAGCAAGTAGGGTGAATCTCGGGTTCAAAACCCAGGGATAGAATACCTACTACTAAATGGCATCACGGGATGCTTTCGATACTGACGGCCAGAGTCATCACACTGGAACATAAATCATGGCTAGACTACTAGATGATCCCCTGAGACACCTAGGTTCATAATAGTAACTCCAACATAATGTCAAGGCAATAGAATACCTCAACTCAACAATTAGTGTGATTGAGCTGGCATAAAGGAACATCGAAATCAGAGGGAAAGGATTTTGCAAATGCATCAGACTATTTAGAAACCTGGAATGACTCGGACAGCATAACGGCTGTAAATGCTCAGAAAAGATTTGAGACATTCACAAAAATGGTGGCATAACCACTCAGAAGCACAATATCAAGGTCTCGAGATCAACAGTTAACATACAGAAGTAGAAACTGAACTCAAGCTTAGAACCATCAATCCTACAAGTCTGCAGATTAGTAACACGTGATCCTGATAGAAAGAAGAGATAGCCTAGTTCTTAATCCCCGTAGAAGAGAAGATGATGACTCAGATCAGAAGGCCATGTGGTATAAGGAGTAAAAAGAGCCTTACGTTCCATCCCACAATCAATTCCCTTATATAACTAAAGAATTTCTAGACTCAACTTCGACCAGTTTGGCTTGGTAATCCTACAGGCAGTCAAGCTCTGATACCAACGCTGTCAGGACCCCGACTCGATGCCACATAGGTCTAGCATGTAACACCTCATATCACTTTGCGGCCTCATGCACGGTATTCCCACGGGTGTCGCCTTACCTTTGCCCGGGACTGTTTGCGTCTTTTGGCACACATATATGATAGGGTCGCTAGCACCCATATGATAAGGAGCCCGGGCTGACATGGCTAGTCGTAAACCCAAAGTGGCACAGACTTACAGGGACAGGCATCCATGACCCAGCATCGAACGTGTCGGTCATCAGCAAGTGGGTCCGGGCTGTAGCACTGGGCTAGCAGGACTCCGGTAAACCGGGCTGTAGCGGGCTAACAGGCCTCTGATACTCAATGCGTGACATTTCCCCGAAGGGACAGACACAGGAACGAAGAAGGACACATGCCGGCCAGCCTAAGTGTTCCGGAGTAGTAGCAAGCTACCATGGCTCGGTGGAAACACTAGGAGACATTTCCCGGTAAGAGAGGCTACTAAGGATAAACAACTAGATAGTCAGATCCCACACATACCAAGCATTTCAATCATACACACAATATGCTCGATATGTGCAAATACAACAAGGCATCACAACATGACTCTATGACACAAGTAAATATTCAATAGGCTCCGGGGAGCGAGATATTACAAACATGGGTCTCATGACCCAACATTCAGAGCATACAAAACAAAGCATAAGCGGAAGCTATCATGTCTGAGTACAGACATCTATAAATGAAAAAGGCTGAGAAGCCTGACTATCTACCAAATCCTGCCGAGGCACAAGATCGTAGCTGAGGTAACAAGCTAAACGTCGAAGACCACGCGGAAATACTAGTGAGACTGAAGTCTCTCTGCAAAAACATAAAATAGGGAAACGTGAGTACAAATGTACCCAGCAAGACTTACATCAGAACTATCTACATATGCACCATTATCAACAAAGGGATGGTGGGGTTTAACTGCAGCAAGCCAGCTTTGACTCGGTGGCTATCCTGAACTATGACTGCAAGTAACTCTTTTGAGGTGGCGCACACGAGTCCACATATTCACCATATCAATACACCACTATGGATCCGCTCTCGTCTCCCTACGAGAACGCCATCCATAGCACTCACGCTTATCTTGCGCATTTTAGAGTATCAACTTTCACTTGTCTATGAAGTGATATAAGCAACCCAGAAGTCCTTTTCCGCGGACACGGCTATTCGAATAGATGATGATAACCCTGCAGGGGTGTACTTCTTCATACATGTTTCCACCACTTAGCGTCTGCACACGACATGTGCTCGGCAGACTTCAAGCGAAAGCCGATGTGGGTGTAGACCATGACCTACCTAAACACTCAAGTCTCTAGTCCAGGTTTATCGCCTATTCGGGTTCCATCCATGAGGAGATCCGGCCGGAGTTTCGCTCACAGCCCCAAACGATGTGAACAGGGTTCCGTGACACCAAACGGGCACCCGGTATACCCAGCCACGTGCCTACCGCATCACAGCCCACCCCTCCGGTCAGCGCTGTCCACGGCCTCCAGCATACTACAAACACCAGAAACTACTTGCAACTCCTGGACAGAGGACAAGGGTGAATAAGAAGTCGAGCGGGGTCATATTTCAGGGCCCAATGTATGGTAGTAGCTGAATCATGGATCACAAACACAGAACTCAGTTCCTAAGGATGGCTTCAATGAGACAACCCACCATGTACTCCTACATGGCCTCTCACCGACACCTTTTACCAAATCGTGTTCACACACTTAGCTCACACACAGTAGGACATGTTCACACACCTCTGATTCATCCCGAATGAATCAGACCTGACTCGACTCTAAGCAGTAGCAGGCATGACAAACAAGCATGAATGAGTAGGCACAACAGGGCTCAAACAACTCCTACTCATGCTAGTGGGTTTCATCTATTTACTGTGGCAATGACAGGTCATGCAAAGGATAAAGGGGTTCAGCTACCGCAGCAAGTAACAGATGAATCGATGTTGTCCTAATGCAGTAAACGAGAGCAGGAGCAAGAGAGTAGGATTGTATCGGAATGAACAAGGGGGTTTTGCTTGCCTGGCACTTTTGAAGATAACATTGAGTCTTCATCAGTGTCAACGATCACATCATCGGTATCACGTCTATCGAGAGGGGACAAATACCGGCAACACAGAAGGGAACACAATCAATGCAATGCACAATATGATGCATGATCATGACATGGCAAAATGAATGTGTTTTGAGCCAATGCAACTAGCAACAGATTAAATGAAGTTGGTTTGAATACAAGATTCAAATTCAAACTCCATATGTGATTATTTAAATGCCCTTTATTTGATTTGTGCCAAACAGCAGCTATAAGTTGTTCTAACATGCATGGAAATGGTACAGATGGATTCCTTGAATTTTTCTGATAATTTTTCATATATAAATTATTTAATTTGGAGTTACGGTTAATTTTCTATGAATTTTAGAAGTTTATATTCATTTTCTGGAATTTCAGAATTAAATTAAATCCAGAAAACATTACTGCGTCAGCATGACGTTGGCATGACGTCAGCAAGTCAACAGGGGCCGGCTCGGGTCAAACCTGACGTGTGGGGTCCACACGTCAGTGACACAGGGGCTAATCCCGCGTTGACTCGGGCTTTGACCCGCTACGGGGCCCGCTGTCAGTGTCACAGGGTTAGTTAGCAGGGTCATTAGCCCCTAACGACGACGCCACGTCAGCACGCCGGAGACCAGCCGACGGCGACCACAGAACACGGCGGGGCACGCCGGACATGCGCTAGAGGCGTCAGTTTGGCGCGCTGAGGGCACCAGGGGATGGCCCTTGCTCCCGCGCATCCAGAGGACCGAGTGGGAGGTCGTGGGGTCGCCGGAACTCATGCCGGCGACGAGCTTTGGCGGCGATGGTGTTCGGTGGTGCTCGGGCGCGTCGCTACGGTGCATCAGTGAGCAAATGGAGAGGCTGGGCAGCACCTGCTAGACATGGGGAGCACTAAGAGCAGCTCAGTGAGGCCAGGGGAGCACGGAGGCTATGCGTGCAGCAGCAATGGCGGACGGTGGCTTCGGTGCTCGTGGGGAACGGCGCTACGGCACGGAGGGGAGCATGCTGAGTTAGGGGAGAGGGTCAGTGACTCACGGCGATGACGAGGGGACGGTCGGCGAGGTCGGGGACGGTCCGGAGCCGGCGAATTTGACGAAGATGGCCGGCGGTCCCGAGGTTGAAGAAGGCATCGAGGGCGGTGTTGTGGCACGTCCGGGGCCTCGTGGCTCATTGAGGAGGTAGAGGGAGGACCGGCGGAGCTTCCTGGGGCGTCGGTGAGCCGTGGGGTGGCCGGTAGCCACGGTGGCTCTCGTCGGTGGCGGCGGCTCCGTTCGGTCGCGGGAGGGGAAACAGAGGAGCGAGGGGGAGGGAGGTCCAGAGAGCGAGGGAGAAGTGAGAGGGGGTCGGGGCTGCGTGGCGTCGCGGGAGGGACCAGGGAAGGAGGAGGCAGCCAGGCAGGGAGGAGGTGGCCTCCTCGGCCGCGCGCGTGCGAGCACGCAGCTGCTCCCACTGGCAAGAGGAAGACGATAGGGGGGGGAGTACCGGTGGCGGGCTGGGCCGGCTGGGCCGGTTCTGGTGGGCTGCACGGGTGAGGCCAGGTAAGTCCTTCTCTCTCTCTGTTTTGTTTTATTTAATTTCGTTTTGCCACTGTTTTGAATTTTAAACAAATTCAAACAATGCCAAAAACTCCTCTGAATAATTTTATTTGGCTAGATGGACTTTTCCAAAAGCTCATAAAATATTTCAGGGGTATTTGAAATTATATTCTAATTATATGAATATAATTCAAATTCAAATAGCTAATGATTTAAATTCAAAGTCCCAAAAATAAATCCTTAAAAATGTTCAATATTTTGGTTGGGACCAGAACCCTTACCAAAAATTATCAAACATTTAAGAAGAGCCTTTTGGAGCAATGAATGAGATTTTAGGGTTTTTGCCCTTCTTTTATTTAGGGTTTTGAGGCTTCTGAATTCCTTAGTTCAGGTTTAAAAAAATTTAAACATGATGCTCAGATGGAAGCAGGAATAGGACAGGCCAGAACTAGGGATGTGACAGAGGTTGCCGGCGGAATAGGCAAGACTCCCTCCATGGAGGATGGCCGCTCGCCCAATTCTGGAGCCTTAGAGGCCTCCAGGACCTTATCCGGCTCCAAGTCACTTTGAGACGACACCTCCATGTCGCGCCCAGGCTTCGGAAAATGAGTCCCCGGAGGCGTCTCGCTCACCACAGCATTCGAGCTCAACGAATCCTCCGACGAGGACTGTCCGGCAGGAGACCCCACCGGGCTATATGAAATGTGGCGACAGATAAAACTATTATGCCCAGACGACCCTGGATACATAGGCGTATTCGGATTTCGGATACTTACGATTTTCCCAGGGGCTGGACCTCGGGATCCCACTCCGGGCTATTATGGGCAGCCGGGGTGGTTGCCTCTGTAGGGGAACCTCGCCCCCTCTTGGGCGATTCGGCCTCCAGGGACGGGGAAGCCGCACGCTTCTTCCCGCGTGCAGAGTGAGGCTCGTCCTCCTCTGCCTCCTCCTCTTTGTCTTCGGAAGGAGCATCGCTAGAGCCTTCGGATCTGGCGTCCGAAGCCTCGCGACAGCGGAGGCCACTCCGGGTCTTCTTGACCTTCTTGGAGGCCTCCTTCTTGGGCGCCTTGTAGGGCGCAGGGACCAGCATCTTTGTTAGAAGAGGTCCGGCCAGTTCCTCCGGCAGTGGGGCTGGACATTGTATCCGCTCCACCCTATTTATCCATCCCTAAAGCCACAATGAAGCACGATTAAAACGTCCCCCTCATGATATGCCAGCTGGAGCCTGGAGGGACAGGGCGTGGCTATAACTTACCGAGCTTGCAGAATGGGATAATTGATACCCCTGGTCCTCGGAAGAGTCCAGCCATGATTTGCTGGACCTAAAGAGCACCTTCCAGATATCCTCGTGGGAGGAATCATAGAACACCCGGAGGTTTTGGTGCTCCGTTGGGTTCAATTCCCATAAAGTACAGGCTCGACGCTGGCAAGGGAGAACCAGGCGAACTAGCATCACCTGGACCACATCAACAAGCTTGACGTCCTTCTCGACCATACTCCGAACACGCGTCTGGAGCAGTGACAGCTCATCAGACGAGCACCAGTTCGGGCCCTTCTTGGTCCAGGACGTAAGCCGCAATGGAGCTCCGGATCTGAACTCAGGAGATGCGGCCCATTTTTTGCCGCGTGGTTCGGTGATATAAAGCCATTGCTACTGTCACTCCTTGACGGAGTCCTTAAAAGTGCCCTTCGGCCGAACAACCTTGGGCATCTTGCTCACCATGGCGCTGCCGCACTCGGCATGTTCGCCACTCACCACCTTGGGCTTCACATTGAAAATCTTCAGCCACAGGCCGAATTGAGGCGGAATCCGGAGGAAGGCCTTGCACACGACGATGAACGTCGAGCTATTGAGAAAAGAGTTGGGGGAAAGATCGTGAAAGTCAATCCCGTAGTAATACATGACTCCTCAAACAAATGGGTGGAGGGGTGCTACCTCTTGAGCACTGCGTTGGATTTCCCCAAAGAGGAGAGGATGATGCAGTAAAGTAGCGTAAGTATTTCCCTCAGTTTTTGAGAACCAAGGTATCAATCCAGTAGGAGATCACACACAAGTCCCTCGTACCTACACAAAACGACAGGAACTCGCAACCAACGCTTAGGGGTTGTCAATCCCTTCACGGTCACTTATGAGAGTGAGATCTGATAGAGATAATATTTTTGGTATTTTTGATAGATAGATGCAAAGTAAAAAGTAAAAGGCAATGTAAAACAAAGCAAGTAAATAAAGTAATGGAGATTGATATGATGAGAATAGACCCGGGGGCCATAGGTTGCACTAGTGGCTTCTCTCAAGAGCATAAGTATTCTACGGTGGGTGAACAAATTACTGTTGAGCAATTGATAGAAAAGCGAATAAATATGAGATTATCTAGGTATGATCATGTATATAGGCATCACTTCCAAAACAAGTAGATCGTAACGATTTTGCATCTACTACTATTACTCCACTCATCGACCGCTATCCAGCATGCATCTAGAGTATTAAGTAAAAACAAAGTAACGCCGTAAGCAAGATGACATGATGTAGAGGGATAAATTCATGCAATATGATAAAAAAAACCATCTTGTTATCCTTGATGGAAACAATACAATACGTGCCTTGCAACTCTTTCTGTCACTGAGTAAGGACACCGCAATATTGAACCCAAAGCTAAGCACTTCTCCCATTGCAAGAACTACCAATCTAGTTGGCCAAACCATAAAGATAATTCGAAGAGACTTGCAAAGATAACTCAATCATACATAAAAGAATTCAGAGAAGAATCAAATATTGTTCATAGATAAGCTGGATCATAAACCCACAATTCATAGGTCTCAACAAACACACCGCAAAAACAAGATTACATCGAATAGATCTCCACAAGAGAGGGGGAGAACATTGTATTGAGATCCAAAAAGAGAGAAGAAGCCATCTAGCTAATAACTATGGACCTGAAGGTCTGAAGTAAACTACTCACACTTCATCGGAGAGGCTATGGTGTTGATGTAGAAGCCCTCCGTTGTGGATGCCCTCTCCGGCGGAGCTTCGGAACAGGACCCAAGATGGGATCTCGCAGATACAGAAGGTTGCGGCGGTGGAATTAGGTTTTTGGCTCCATATCTAATCTGACGAGGGTACGTAGGTATATATAGGAGGAAGGAGTACGTCGGTGGAGCAACAGAGGGGCCACGAGGCAGGGGGGTGCGCCCTCCACCCTCGTGACCGCCTCTGGCACTTCTTGGAGTAGGGTCCATGTCTCCTGGATCACGTTCGGTGAAAAAATCACGTTCCCGAAGGTTTTATTCTGTTTGGACTCTGTTTGATATTATGGTTCTTCGAAATACTGAAATAGGCAAAAAACAGCAATTTTGGGATGGGCCTCCGGTTAACAGGTTAGTCCCAAAAATAATATAAAAGTGGAAAATAAAACCCAATATAGTCCAAAACAGTAGACAAAGTAGCATGGAGTATTCAAAAATTATAGATACGTTGGAGACGTATCAATGGGAAACCCGAGCCCGCGGACAAAATGGGGAAGGAACACGACTCTCTCATAGGTCTCTAGAGTAGGGACAACCTGTCCCGCTGGTGGTAGACGATGGCCGATCTTCTTGGCCAGATACCCGGCTTCCCGGAGCCTCTTGATATCCTTCTCCCGGACGGTAGAGGCCATCCATTTGCCTCCTGCTCCGGATCCGGACATCTTAGAAAAACCTCTCTTCGATGGAGAAGAAAAGCACTTGGGCATTGGGGCTCGAATAGAGGGGAATGAGTTAGCAGAAGGAGAAGGCATGGGTAAAAGGGGAAGATGCCCTATCTATTTATAAGAGAAGGTAAGATCTTTTTTGCGCCTCCCCACTTGCCTAATGGAACCCGCTCATCTCTCACTCGCAGCGATTAGCGGTACGGTTGGATTACCCATACCCGGATTGATGAGAATCCCGTGATAAGGGGACACGATCTTCGCTTCGACAAGACGTGCTAAGGAAACCGCCTCACAGTATACGCTGTGGCTGGTAGTGGAAAAACGGTTCGACCGAAAGGACATATCATGTCGTCTACAGAATTGTCAGATGAAGTATAATTCTCTCTACGGTGGTATGTGAAGATCATCTTGCAGATCCGGACACGGTCTACGCGTCATTGAAGGCTGGTTCAAGGGCTACTGAGGGAGTCCTGGATAAGGGGGTATCCGGACAGCCGGACTGTATTCACCGCCCGGACTATAGAAGCGTCAAGATACAAGACTCGAGACTTCGGCTCGTGTCCGGATGGGACTCTCCTTTGCATGGAGGACAAGCTTGGTGATCCGGATATTATGTTTCCTTCCTTGTAACCGACTCCATGTAAACCCTAGCTCTCCGGTGTCTATATAAACCGGAGAGCATGGTCCTTAGAAGGCCGATCACAATTACAATCATACCATCATAGGATAGCTCTTAGGGTTTAGCCTATACGATCTCGTGGTAGATCTACTCTTGTACTACACATATCTTCAATATTAATCAAGCAGGAAGTAGGGTTTTACCTCCATCAAGAGGGCCCAAACCTGGGTAAACATTGTGTCCCTTGCTTCCTGTTACCATCAGCCTAAGACGTACAGATCGGGACCTCCTACCCGAGATCCACCGTTTTTGACACTGACAGCGGCCTCCTCTCTCGTGGGAGCCTCGTGTGCCTTCCAGACTACTTCTTTCTTGCTAAAATTCTTAAATAATCCAAAACTAATAAAAATTTCCATTAGAGTTGTTTTGGAGATGGTTTACTTACCGTACCATGTACCTATGCCTTTTCGAAGTCTGGAACATTCTGGAAAGTGTCTCTTATGTATTCCTCGAGGGTTCTGGTTTCAATAATATTAGTTTCAACATCGATAGGATTATCTGAAATATAATGTTCAATTCTTTGACTGTTAACCACCCTCGGGTTTGTGCCTTCGAAGTTGTTGATTTTTATAGCACCAGAACGATAGACCTCCTCGATAACATAGGGACCTTCCCATTTTGAGAGAAGTTTTCCTGCAAAAAATGTTAAACGAGAGTTGAATGACAACACATAATCTCCTACGTTAAACTCACGCTTTTGTATCCTGTTATCATGCCAGCGTTTGACTTTTTCTTTGAAAAGCTTGGCATTCTCATATGCTTGGGTTCTGCATTCATCAAGTGAGCTAATATCAAACAACCTCTTCTCGCCAGCAAGTTTGAAGTCATAATTGAGCTCTTTAATAGCCTAATATGCTTTATGTTCAAGTTCAAGAGGTAAATGACATGCTTTTCCATAAACCATCTTATATGGAGACATTCCCATAGGATTTTTGTATGCAGTTCTATAGGCCCATAATGCATCATCAAGTTTTTTGGCCCAATTCTTTCTAGATCTATTCACAGTCTTTTGCAAAATTAATTTGAGCTCTCTATTGCTCAACTCTACTTAACCACTAGACTGCAGGTGATAAGGAGATGTGATTCTATGATTGACATCATACTTAGCAAGCATCTTACGGAAAGCACCATGAATAAAGTGTGAACCACCATCAGTCATAAGATATCTAGGGACTCCAAACCTCGGAAAAATAACTTCTTTAAGCATTTTAATAGAAGTGTTATGATCAGCACTACTAGTTGGAATAGCTTCTACCCACTTAGTAACATAATCAACAGCAACTAAAATATGTGTATAACCATTGGAGGCAGGAAAAGGTCCCATATAACCAAAGCCCAAAACATCAAACAGTTCAATAACAAGAGAATAATTCATAGGCATTTCTTGACGTCTACTAATGTTACCTATTCTTTGACATTCATCACAAGATAAGACAAACTTAAGAGCATCTTTGAAGAGAGTAGGCCAATAAAAACCAGATTGTAGTACCTTGTGTGCAGTTCTATCTCCAGCGTGGTGTCCTCCATAAGATTCAGAGTGACACTTGCGTAGGATATGTTCCTGTTCATGCTTAGGCACACAACGTCTAATAATACCATCTACTCCTTCTTTCTAAATGTGTGGATCATCCCAGAAGTAATGTCTTAAATTATAAAAGAACTTTTTCTTTTGCCGGTATGTGAAACTAGGCGGTATATATTTAGCAACAATGTAATTAGCATAATCAGGATACCAAGGAGCAGTACGAGAAGCATTGACAACCGCTAATTGTTCATCAGGAAAACTATCATTAACAGGCAGTGCTCATCAAGAACATTCTCTAACCTAGACAAGTTGTCTACAACGGGGTTCTCAGCTCCCTTTCTATCAATAATATGCAAGTCAAATTCTTGGAGCAAGAGAACCCATCTAATGAGTCTAGGCTTAGCATCTTTCTTTTCCATAAGATATTTAATAGCAGCATGATTAGTGTGAATAGTAACTTTGGAATCAACAATATAAGGTCTAAACTTATCACATGCAAATACAACTTCTAAGAACTCTTTTTCAGTAGTAGCATAATTTCTCTGGGTAGAATCAAGAGTCTTACTAGCATAATGGATAACATTCAATTTCTTATCGACTCTTTGCCCTAAAACAGCACCTACAGCATAATCACTAGCATCACACATAATTTCAAAAGGTAAATTCCAATCAGGTGGCTGAACAATAGGTGTTGTGATCAAAGCTTTCTTAAGTGTTTCAAATGCTTCTACACAATCATCATCAAAGACAAAAGGAATATCTTTTTGCAATAAATTAGTCAGAGGCCTAGAGATGTTAGAAAAGTCTTTAATGAACCTCCTATAAAAACCGGAATGACCAAGGAAACTTCTTATACCTTTTATGTCCTTGGGACATGACATCTTTTCAATAGCATCAACTTTAGCTTTATCAACTTCAATACCTCTCTCAGAGATCTTGTGCCCCAAGACAATGCCTCCATTAACCATAGAGTGACACTTTTCCCAATTCAGGACGAGACTAGTGTCTTCGCATCTCTACAAAACTCGATCAAGGTTGCTCAAACAATCATCAAAAGAGGATCCATAGACGGAGAAGTCATCCATGAATACCTCACAAATCTTTTCACACAAATCAGAAAATATAGCCATCATGCATCTTTGAAAGGTAGCAGGTGAATTACATAAACCAAAAGGCATACGTCTATAAGCAAAAGTACCAAAAGGGCAAGTAAAAGTAGTTTTAGATTGATCCTTCGTGGACACAGGTATTTGAGAGAAGCCAAAATAACCATCTAAAAAGCAAAAATGTGTGTGTTTGGATAGCCTTTCTAGCATTTGATCAACAAAAGGTAAAGGGTAATGATCTTTCTTAGTAGCTTTATTTAACTTACGGAAATCAATTACCATCCTATAGCCTGTAATAATTCTTTGCAGGATCAATTCATCTTTATCATTAGGAACAACGGTAATACCTCCCTTTTAGGGACACAATGGACAGGGCTAACCCATTCACTATCAGCAACGGGATAAATAATACCTGCCTCAAGGAGTTTTAGAATCTCCTTTCTTAGCACTTCCTTCATTTTAGGATTTAATCGTCTTTGAGGATATCTAACTGGTTTAACATCTTTCTCCACTGAAATTTTATGTTGACATAACGTGGGAATAATGCCCTTAAGATCGTCCAGAGTATATCCAATAGCAGCTCGGTGCTTTTTCAGAGTTTTCAATAATCTTTCTTCTTCTTTCTCTGAAAGGTTAGCACTAATAATAACAGGATATATTTCTTTTTCATCAAGATAAGCATACTTGAGATTATCAGGTAAGGGTTTGAGTTCGAACACTGGATCACCCTTGGGTGGAGGGGGATCCCCAAGAATTTCAACACGAAGGTTATGTTTTAGCATAGGTTCTTTTTTAAGGAACACTTCATCTATTTCTTCCCTTTCCTTCATAAACATATCGTTTTCATGGTCTAACAAATATTGTTCTAACGGATCAGTTGGAGGAATAGCAATGGAAGCAAGACCAATAATTTCATCCTTACTAGGTGGTTCCCTTTCACGAGGTTGTCTACTAAACTTAGCAAAATTAAACGCATGAGACATACCATCTATACCAACAGTGACAATATTCTTTTCACAATCAATCTGAGCACTAGCAGTATTCAAGAAGGGTCTACCAAAAATAATGGGACAAAAATCATCTTGTGGGGAACCAAGAACAAGAAAATCAGCAGGGTATTTAATCTTCCCACACAAGACATCAACATCTCTAACAATCCCAATAGGTTTAATGGTGCCCCTATTAGCAAGCTTAATAGTAACATCAATATCTTCTAATTCAACAGGTGCACTATCGTGCATAATTTCTTTATAAAGATCATAAGGTATCGCATTAGCACTAGCACCCATATCACATAAGCCATGATAACAATGATCTCCTATTTTAATAGAAATAACAGGCGTGCCTACAACATGTCTACATGTCTTAGTATCGGGTCTAGCAATATTAGCAGTTTCACCCAAGAAAGAGATAACATGCCCATCTAAGTCCACATCCAAGAGATCTTTAATCATAGCAATACCAGGTTCAACATTAATTTGCTCAGAAGGTGTATAGGTCCTAGTATTACTCTTACGAACAACAGTCAAAGCTTTAACATGATCTTTTATCCTAACAGGAAAAGGAGGTTTTTCAACATAAGCAGTAGGAATAATAGGATCACTATATGTAATAGTCTTTTCTTCGACTGTAATAGGTGCAACTACTTTCACTTCAACGGGAGGGTTATATTTAAACCACTTCTATTTAGGGAGATCAACATGAGTAGCAAAAGTTTCACAAAAGGTAGCTACTATCTCAGAGTCAAGTCCATACTTAGAGCTAAATCCACGGAAAGCATCGGTATCCATAAAAGATTTAACACAATCGAACTTAGGTGTCATACCTGACTCCTTACCATCGTCGGAACCCCAATCTTCAGAGTTGCATTTAATTCTTTCCAATAAGTCCCATTTGAAATCAATAGTCTTCAGCATATAGGAACCAGCACAGGAAGTATCGAGCAGGTTGTGATTATCAAGAGAAAGCCGAGCATAAAATTTTTGAATAATCATTTCCCGAGAGAGCTCATGATTGGGGCATGAATATAACATTGACTTAAGCCTCCCCCAAGCTTGATCGATGCTTTCTCCTTCACGAGGCCAGAAATTATATTTGTAATTACAATCACGATGAACAAGATGCATAGGATAGAACTTCTGGTGAAATTCCAACTTCAGTCACTTATAATTCCAAAATCTCGTATCATCACATAGCCTATACCATGTCATTGCATCTCCCTTCAAAGATAAAGGAAGACCTTCCTTTTGACAACATCATCGGGGATACCTGCAAGCTTAAATAATCCACAAACTTCATCCACAAAGATAAGGTGTAAGTCGGGATGCAATGTTCCGTCTCCTGCAAAAGGATTAGCTAGCAGTTTTTCTATCATAACCGAAGGAATCTCAAAGTGAATATTTTCATAAGGTTCAGTAGCTTGAGGAGCATCTCTTTGCTCTTCTGGTTGGGGTGAAGATACCCCAAACAAGCCCCTCAAAGTATTAGTTTCCATAGTGACAAGTAACAGAAAATTTCAGCACACTATATAAATGTTTCCTTACCAAGTTCCACTCACCAAAAGCGCTACACTCCCCGGCAACGGCGCCAGAAAAGAGTCTTGATGACCCACAAGTGTAGGGGATCTATCGTAGTCCTTTCGATAAGTAAGAGTGTCGAACCCAACGAGGAGCGGAAGGAAATGATAAGCGGTTTTCAGTAAGGTTTTCTCTGCAAGCACTGAAATAATAGGTGATAGATAGTTTTGTGATAAGATAAATAGTAACAGCAAAAAGTAAATAAAGTGCAGCAAGGTGGCCCAATCCTTAATGTAGCAAAGGATAAGCCTGGACAAATCTAATAATGATAAAGGAGCTCCCGAGGACACATTGGGAATTATCGTCAAGCTAGTTTTCATCACGTTCATAAGATTCGTGTTCAGTACTTTGATAATTTGATATGTGGGTGGACCGGCACTTGGGTAAAGCCCTAACTTGGACAAGCATCCCACTTATGATTAACCCCTATTGCAAGCATCCGCAACTACAAAAAGGAGTATTAAGGTAAACCTAACTAGAGCATTAAACATATGGGTCAATATCAACCCCTAACGAAGCAACACATAAAGTAGGGTTTAAGCTTCTGTCACTCAAGCAACCCATCATCTACTTATTACTTCCCTATGCCTTCCTCTACGCCCAAATAATGGTGAAGTTTCATGTAGTCGACGTTCACATAACACCACTAGAGGAAAGACAACATACATCTCATTAAAATATCAAACGAATACCAAATTCACATGACTACTAATAGCAAGACTTCACCCATGTCCTCAGTAACAAACGTAACTACTCACAAAGCATATTCATGTTCATAATCAGAGGAGTAATAATATGCATAAAGGATCTGAACATATGATCTTCCACCAAGTAAACCAATTAGTATCAACTACAAGGAGTAATCAACACTACTAGCAACCCACAGGTACCAATTTGTGCTTTTGATACAAGATTCGATACAAGAGATGAACTAGGGTTTTGAGAGGAGATGGTGTTGGTGAAGATGTTGATGGAGATTGACCCCCTCCCGATGAGAGGATCGTTGGTGATAACATTGGTGATGATTTCCCCCTCCCGGAGGGAAGTGTCCCCGACAGAACAGCTCCGCCAGAGCCCTAGATTGATTCCGCCAAGGTTCCGCCTCGTGGCGGTGGAGTTTCATCCCGTAAGCTTGCCCACGATTTTTTTCCAGGGAAAGAGTGATGATATAGCAGAAGATGGACGCCGGAGGCCCACCAGGGGGCCCAGGAGATAGGGGTCGCGCCCTACAGTGGGGGCGCGCCCCCAGTCTCCTGGACAGGGTGTGTGCCCCCTGGCCTATTTCTTTCACTCATAAATTCTTAATAAATCCAAAAAGTTGTTTCGTGGAGTTTCAGGACTTTTGGAGTTGTGCAGAATAGGTTTCCAACGGTTGCTCCTTTTCCAGCTACAATTCCAGCTGCCGGCATTCCCCCTCTTCATGGTAAACCTTGTAAAATAAGAGAGAATAGCCATAAGTATTGAGATATAATGTGTAATAACAGCCCATAATGCAATAAATATTGATATAAAAGCATGATGCAAAATGGACGTATCAGTAGGAAACAAGGCCTGAGGTTCATACTTTCACTAGTGGAAGTTCTCTCAACAATAATAACATAGATAAATCATATAACAATCCCTCAACATGCAAGAAAGAGTCACTCCAAAGCCACTAATAGGTAGGTTACGAAACCACCTCAAAGTTATCCTTTCTGTTCTATCTATTCAAGAATTCGTAGTAAAATAACGTGAAGCTATTCTTTCCGCTCAATCCATCATAGAGTTCATACTAGAATAACACCTTAAGACACAAATCAACCAAAACCCTAATGTCACCTAGATACTCCATTGTCACCTCAAGTATCCGTGGGCATGATTATACGATATGCATCACACAATCTCAGATTCATTTATTCAACCAACACAAAGTACTTCAAAGAGTGCTCCAAAGTCTCTACCGAAGAGTCAAGACGAAAACGTGTGCCAACCCCTATGCATAGGTTCATGGGCGGAACCCACAAGTTGGTCACCAAAACATACATTAAGTGGCACATGATATCCCATTGACACCACAGATAATCACGACAAGAAATACATCAAGTGTTCTCAAATCATAAAAGACTCAACCGGTAAGATAACTTCAAAGGGGAAAACTCAATCCATCACAAGAGAGTAGAGGGGGAGAAACATCATAAGATTCAACTACAATAGCAAAGCTCGGGATACATCAAGATCGTGCCATAGAGGGAACACGAGAGAGAGATAGAGATCAAACACATAGCTACTAGTACATACCCTCGGCCCCGAGGGTGAACTACTCCCTCCTCGTCATGGATAGTGCCGGGATGATGAAGATGGCCACCGGTGAAGGATCCCCCACTCCGGCAGGGTGACGAAACGGGCTCCCGAGAGGTTTTTGGTGGCTACAGAGGCTTGAGGCGGCGGAACTCCTGATCTATCTTCTCCCACGATGTTTTTAGGGTATATGGGACTATATAGGCAAAAGAAGTCTGTTGGGGGGTCCTCGAGGGGCCCACGAGACAGGGGGGTGTGCCCAGGGATGGTGAGCGCACCCTCCTATCTCCTGGCTTCCTCGAAGATCCCCTGGCTTGAACTCCAAGTCTCCCGGATGATATTCTTCCAAAAAATCACGCTGCCGAAGGTTTCGTTCCGTTTGGACTCCGTTTGATATTCCTTTCCTTCGTAATACTGAAACAGGCAATAAAATAGCAATATGGGCTGGGCCTCCGCTTAATAGGTTAGTCCCAAAAGTAATATAAAAGTGTATAATAAAGCACATAATCATTCAAAACAGATAATAAAATACCATGAATACTTCATAAATTATAGATACGTTGGAGACGTATCAGCCTTTCTCTCTCTCACCGTTGGTCACTGATCCGGCCGCATCCCGTCCGCCGGGGGAAAGGGAGGAAGTGCATCTTTTCTCTGTTCGACAGCGCCGAGGCAGCACGTCCCGATCTACGGTACACGCCGTTCTCTCTGACCAAGCTCTGGCGCAGCAGGGCTTACGCCACCTGCTCGCAGATTCCGCCCGACACAGCTCACCTAGTTACATCCCAACGACCCCCAGGTATCCCCTCCGGCCTTGCTCCACTGCCCGTCTTCCCACGTCGCTGCATGTGGATCCTCCATAGTTCTTTGCCCAAAACGTAGCTCGTCCGGCATACTTTCCATATTGCATTCTCGTCCTCACACCGTTTTAGACAAACACAACCGTGTTGTTATCTTCCCTTAGGACAAGGAATATGCTTCTTTTTTGTCGTTGCATGTGTCATCAACTATTATTGGCCAGTAATTGTTTCATTTCTACCTCTTTTTGGCAAACAGGGCTATCCATTTCACCTCGTTCCTATTGCGATCTTTGGTGAACTACAGAAATCACTTTTTTCTTAAGAGTGTTTTGTGCAGTTGTACTAAAATGTCACACAGGCAATGTCTCTACATTTAAGTGCGACTGCACAAAGGGAGATTAGTTTTGCTCTATCCTCCTCATCCAACTCCGAGCCTAATCTTCTCCAACTAGTTAGTCTTAAGAGACTGCAAAGGTGACCGGCTTCTATTTGTGTGTTTATTGTTTCATCAACAGTCCTCTATTATCGTAATCACACTTAATATCTTTGGAACAGGGACGCTCAGCTCTATTTTAGTGGAACTGCACAAAATGACCGGAATGTTGCTTGCTCCAGACAGCTACTTTTTTTTCCCAACATGCCTTGTTGATTTAAACAAAGCTGGGGGGGACGTTGCTGCCAATGAAAGCATGGATCAATTTTAATTTAACACCTTCTCACAACTCTGTCTTGAGTTGTGATGTAATTATTAGCTCTGATCTGCTAATAATTGACATGCATTAGCAAGGAAGTTAGTTTTTTATTGTTTCCGAATGAGCATCGATGGCAAGACACGCGAAACAAAAGCTGAAAGCTCACACCATTGTACAATTTCATGTTGCTGGAAAATTATTTGTATAGTACGTCAATTATGTAAACAAATGATGGAAGCTTGATAGCATTGCCAGAAGCCCCTTCATCATCCGGGTCCATGTGCCATGCACAAAATTATACTCCTTCATTCATAAATATTTGTCTTTATTTTACAAATTTCAAACGGGCATATTTTAGAGTGTAGATTCACTCATTTTGCTTCGTATGTGTACTCCCTCCGTTCCTAAATATTATATTCGTCTTTCTAGAGATTTCAACAAGTGACTACATACGGAGCAAAATGAGTGAATCTACACTCTAAAATATGTCTATATACATCCGTATGTGCCAGTCCATTTGAAATCACTAAAAAGACAAATATTTGAGTAGTCACTCGTTGAAATCTCTAGAAAGACAAATACTCCAGAGTATATTTAAGAACCGAGGGGGTAGTGCACAACCGCATGGGAGACTCAGCCCGGTCATTGCGCCGCATTAATAGTGAGTAATGACAAGTCAAATCATAAGCCCCACCTTTCCCACTGTAAGTTGCTCTGAAGAAGCAACCATCAATACGCTCTTCTTTGATTCCGCTCATACTACTCCATCCATCACTGTTTATACAGCGCGCTTCAGAAAAAAGAAAAAAAATCTGTGGGACCAAGGCGACTAGCGATCGGCCTGAAAAATAGCATTGGTAGTTATAGCACGGCGTCTATTACTAGAGGGAATAATGCGTACACACATGCATGTGGTGCTTCCACCCCGGGTACAAACATGCATGCACTTACTACACTTTGTAGTAGTACAGAGTACATGGAGAGAAAATTGTGGACTTGATTGCGGTTACCACGCCCTAATTAATTGAGCATCAAACCAAACGCATCTAAAGTCTCTCTGGTGGTGGAAATGCATTGAGAGAAATGCATCATAATGAAACGCGCCCGGTAAACTGTGACGGAGGGAGGAGTAGTATGAAGGTGCAAAACCAAGTACGCGTATGGCCAGTCGGTCAACACACCTCCTCTTGGCATATCACTGACATGTGGGTCAGGAGTGTGAGCAAACGAATCTCAATTGACGGCAAAGAGCCAACCCGCCGTTCCTTGAGAGAGACGAGGAGCGAGAACACACAGACGGGCTCGCACGGAGGCCAAGATATATTCGAGCATGGTTGGTTGATCGATATCATTCATTACATGTTGGGCTGCCGTTTTCCGCCCTTCTCTGGAATAAACGTGTACTTTATCAGAGATAAAAAATAAGAGTACAGACGCTCCACCATGCGGTTCTAGTAGTAGTAGTACTCGTACTACTGCGCTTGGCTCTTCGCCTCTTCGTGAAGTCGAACAATGATGGTACTCCACATGTTGGGTACTACAGTGTATGCCTCTGACAATCTGACACCAAATGGACTGATGCATGTCCACCAAGGGTAGGTTGCATTAGTCAAAAGGCATAAGCGAGCTTCACCTTGTCCTGCAAGCTTCTCCTTGTTCTCCGAGTTGATGGGACACAACAAAAAGTAGTGCTAGTCCTTACTCCCTCCTTTCCGGTTAATATGACTTAATCTTTTTTGCGGGTAAATGACAGAGCTCTATTCATATATAAGCATTCTTAGGATGATCATCCAAGACACTGGTCCTTGGACTTCATAATACGCTCATTGCGCTCAATATATATATTTTCCGGTGTTTATACAGTCACTAGCTCACCCTGACTGAGCATGTGTGTGCATGCATGTGTAGGTTGAGCACTTGAGCGTGACCGTGTGTGTTCTGTCGTGTGCTCGGACATGCATGCATTAGGGTGTCGCGCGCGTTTTTGCGTCCATGTGCACGTGTGACTGTTGCATACACGTAGGGGGAGTACATGCATGTAGGGGCCACTAACAAGCAGTCAAATCACGCAGTAAGTTAGTCAGAAGAAGCAACCATCTTTTCACTCTTGAATGACATGTACGCAATATAAAATGGTTGATATGGAGAGAAAAAGAAAACCACTATATATACACTAGCAGGAGCCTAAGCTACAAGCCTGCTTGCTTAGGTTGCTCTCTTCACAAGCATAGAACGACGGGCCTGATCCCGCAGCTGGGGGAAGGGAACAATGTTCTGCGTAGACGCGGTCGACATCGGCGAGGGAGAAAACCCACAGTTGGTGTGTCCCAATCGGGGGTCACCGCAGTATGGGCCGATGCCGCGTCCCAACTGTCCTTTTAGCTACAGCCCAACGTCCCAGGTATAGTCCATCTTCCTTTTGGAGCCGGCTTGCTCCACTGCCGTAGCTCCATCTCCATGTCGATCTTTCTCTCCTTCTACCGGCTTCTACTTGTGATGAGTTTATGTCTCATGAACTAGTGCCAGTACTATTATTCTAATCACACTTCTTCAATATCTTTGCCATCAGGGATGCTCAGGTCGATTTTAGTGGAACTGCACAAAAGCATCGTATGATCCGAGGGTGCCAGCCGTCTTTCCTTCGACAGGTTCTACCTGGCCAGGAAATTAAATCATGTTTAGGTTTTAGGGTTTAAGTCGTAGTGACCCCATCAGTAATTTTTCTTTCATACAAGCTCTCACAACTTTTTTCTTTAGTTGTGAAGTAAATATTCGCTATGATCTGTGAATCATTAAGATGCATCAGCATGCATGTTAGTTTTCCTTTGTATTTGATGGAATGTTGTAACGGGGCAACCTTGGAATAGGAATGAAAATGGAGTGGGAAGTTTCCGTTTTTCCGGAGAAAAAATGGAAACGGAGAGAAACCAACGTTTCATTTCGTTGGATCGCGCCATCGAGCAAAACCAGCATTTAAATCACGTCTGTCGTGTTCGTGTCTCACCCTCCTCCACGGCTCGACCCCACACAGTCGCTCGGCATGCCACTCACCGCAAACCTAGTAGTATACGATAACTTTCCCGCATGCTTGTCGATGGACCGCGCCATGGAGTACTAGCACTACTGGAAGAGATTGACGAGTTGGGGGAGGACAGCTAGCTGTAGCACGGACTCCCAAGAACTTTTTACATGCATGTTGTAGCCGGCTATTGCGACCTTTGAACGCGGAGCAGCCGCGTGCACCCGGAAGCAGCGCGGGCGACGCTCTCTCAGCCAGTGCGCCACTTCAATGCCGGCGCCAGTGAGAGGTCGCGTCCGCTCTGGTCGGGCATGAATGCGGCACCGACCGTTTTGGGCTTGAAGCACGCGCGGGTGATGAAGAGGGTTCGGGTTGGTCAGGACCAGCCGTGTCAGCGGTCCGGACGTGCGCAAACAAGAGATGTTGTATGTTAATATTGCTGCGTATATAATTAACAACGTAAATAATGTGCCAGTTGGACAAATATGATTGGATATGAAGAGGGAAATGGAATTTGATGTAAACACGGATATGCATGTCTATGTCTATGTGTGTGTGCGCGACGACTCTCGCGACCTGGAAGCGGGGGCGTGTTTTTGATCGAGTTTTCTTTCTTGGTACGCTAGAAAATCAGTTTGCCTAATTCATATGTTATTTAAGGATATCACATCTAAGCTCCCACAAGTATATAATGTAGCAACAGGAAACAAAAAAAACTAGGACAAAAAATAGACCACAAACAGAGTGGACATCAACTTAGATGTGACATCACTATGTCACATCTAGATGTGTCCTAGACAGACCCTTAAAAAATTGTCCTCAGTTTTCGTTTCTTTTCTCCGGGAACGCGCGTATTCTATTTAAAACCACTGCTATGGAGAGATTTTTTTACTCCATTATAGCCTCTTGTTTGATAGAGTTTCTCGCGTCTCGCTCTCTCACCATCTCCATATCAAAACAAGATGATAGTGTCCACTCTATCTCTCTCCTCACCGATGGTCACAGATCCGGCCGAATCCCGTCCGCTGCGGGAGGTGAGGAGGTGCAGTGTTGACGTTGTCACCGTCGGCGATGGAGGAAGACGATGTGCACCGTCCTCTTGGAGCCAGCGCTGGCACGGATGAAGATCCTCCGCGCCCTTGTTCGTTGCCTCTGTGGGCAGATCCCGCCCGCTGAAACGACATATTGCCCACCTGAGGTATAACTTCCTGTACTGGTCTAGCTCCCCAGGTCGCTCCGTGCGGGTTTTCTTCTATGCGACTACTTCCCAGCTCCCCATGCATAGTAGCTAGGGTTCGTCGGCTGGTCCAACATAACCTACTAGTACTATTATAGAGGAAATGCCACTCGAAAAGTTGTCCTGATTTATGCCTCGGTGGAGGTATACATGTTGTTTCGAAAAAAAGTACATGGTGGTTGTGCGGTCATTGTCCATATGGTGGTAGTACTATCACTGGTTAAATGAAGAAATGCTTTTTTTCTCGGGTATCCTGGTTTAGTTCCCATCAAGATAGTTATGCTGCTTCTGTTTGTTGGTGTACTTTTCATTAATTCTTCTTGACAATTGAGATGTCATTGCTAACCCTTTTTATATTTTTGGAAACAGTTGTAACGCCCCGGATACAACTTTCCATATTCGTAACTCCGACTCTTGCCATTCCCGGCTATGTGATTTATTGTTTCCTTCGTGGTTGGGTTTTTGTCTTTTGTTTTGCATTTTGTTCATGTCAGGCATCTCATCTCATAGCATCATGTGCATCGCATCCATATGTTTTCATAAAACTTGCATCCGTTCGGGTTCCGCCGGTTCTCTCCGTTGTCCGTTCTGAGCCGACCACACTCGCACGCGCCCGCGGCACCTCTGAAATATTATTTTATAAGTGGCATAAAAATGTTCTCGGAATGGGTTGCAACTTGTCGTGCGGTCTTATTATAGTGTAGACAGGCCGCCTGCCAAGTTTCATCGCATTCGGAGTCCGTTTGACTGCCCAACCGTTAAACGTAGCGGTACCGTTGCCGGTACCTTCGTCGGACGTTTTTGGTATCCGGAAACTGCTGCCAGGCCTCTCTCTCTCTCTTCTCTCCACTCAGCCCTGGCCTTTCTAGCACAGCCCACCTAGGCCAAGTCTACCTCTCCTCGCGTTCGGAACCGTCGGATCGCGATCC
>NC_057807.1:41735870-41763981 GCF_018294505.1 Triticum aestivum
CCAAACCCTAGAAAATCTGCTATATAAGGACACCCTAGTCCATTTTTGGGCATTTCCTAGTCTAAACCTAGCCCCTAGCCTCCTCCCAGCCTCCCAGCCGCTCCCTCCTTGTTTTCAGCGCCGGTGCGCTCCCCCGCCGCCACTTGTCGCCTCCAATCTCCAGTATGCCGCCGCCCTTCACCTTCTCCTGCCGCTTGGCGTGCCCGGAATGGCTAGCCGCCGCCGGCCTCTCGCCCTCGCCCAACCCGCGCTCTCCACGTCACCCCCCTCAGCGCCCACTTCCCCCGCAGGCCCGCCAAACCCGGGCGCAACCCGCCGGGCCCGCCCCGGGCCCGATCCGCGTTGCCCTGCGCCTGTGCGCCCGCTCGATCCCGATCTGGATCGAGGGACTCCGCCGCCCGCAGCTCCTCCCGTCGACCCCTCCGCCGGCCACCTCGACGACCATGCCAGGCCAGCTCCGTCGCCCTCCTCCTCTCCTCTGTCCTTTTTCCTCCCTCTCTCTCAGCGCCCTCCCTCTCCTTGTGTTCCTCTGCAGGAGCTCAACGAGCTCCATTGCCGCCGAGATCGCCGGATCTACCCACCGGCGCCGGGAACGGATGGATCGGATGGATCTCGTCCAGATCCATGCCTCTAGGGCCTCCTTCGCGCCTTCCGTCGTCGAGCCGCCGTCGACCACTGCCATGGCCGCCGTCCTCCTTCCTGCTTGTGCGGGCGCATGGGGAGGACGAGCTCGCCCGCTCGCTGCGCCTCTGTGCGTGGGCCAGCCGGCCACGTGGGCCGCGCCCCCCGCTTGGGCCTCCTCCTCTCCAGCTGGGCCTTGGCCCATGGTGAGAACCAAATGCAGCCCCTCCTCTCTGTTCAGCCCAGCAGTGCACCAGATGCGGCCCGTGTTGTTTTTTTCCCGCGCTGCGATTTTCTCTATTATCCAGTGATTTAATAATTATAGAAAATGCCCCTGTTTTAAACTGCTAATAACTATTTAACCATACATCCAAATAAAACATGTCTTATATGCAATATGCTTAGAATTTCATCTAGTTTAATAATATGCAACTTTCATGCATGTTTAAAATGTTAAATTGCTGTTTGCATTAGTTTTGCATAAATGCCACGTTAAAATGATTTATTTCATAACTAAATAACCGTAACTCCGTTTTTAATAAACTTTATATGTAAATGGGGTGGCAAAATGCCTAGATTAACATGGTGCACTTTATTTTCCTGTTTAACAACAACAAAAATTGTGTTTAGGGCAGAACAGTACCGAATCTAAAATTTGCATATGGGGATTTTCCGGAATTGTTGTTTGTTATTTCCGGCCTCATTTAAACTTGCCTATATAGTTAGTTTTCTTATGCTTCACCTCTTGCCATGTTTAACAACATTTAATATTGTTGGGTACATAAACAAGATTAAACTAAATATATCAATGTGGTGTTTTGTCAATATGCAACTCGTTGCATATTGAGTTCCACTTAATTTCTAGTATTGTGTGTTGCAGTTTGCCATGCCATGCCTCTTTAAACCGGACATGCATCATACTTGGTTGTGCATCATGCCATGATTATGCTTGTGTGTTTACCATGTTGTTTGTTTCTTTCCGGTGTTGCTTCTTAGTTCCGGTTATGTTGCGATTGTGAGGATTCGTTCGACTACTCCCGTTCATCTTCTTCAAGGACTTGTTCTTCTTCCCTGCGGGATTTCAGGCAAGATGACCGTTACCCTGGATCTCACTACTATCATTGCTATGCTAGTTGTTTCGTTCTATCGCTATGCTGCGCTACCTATCACCTGTTTATCGAGTCATCCCATATTGCCATGAACCTCTAACCTTTGACACCTTTCCTATGCAAACCGTTGTTTGGCTATGTTACCGCTTTGCTCAGCCCCTCTTATAGCGTTGCTAGTTGCAGGTGAAGTTGAAGATTGCTCCATGATGGACAGGATTTTGGTTGGGATATCACAAAATCTCTTATATTATTAATGCATCTATATATTTGGTAAAGGTTGCAAGACTCGTCCTTTTGCCTAGTGTTTTGTTCCACTCTTGCCGCCCTAGTTTCCGTCATACCGGTGTTATGTTCCCAGATTTTGCGTTCCTTACGCGGTCGGGTGATTTATGGGACCCCCTCGACAGTTCGCTTTGAATAAAACTCCTCCAGCAAGGCCCAACATTGACTTTTACCATTTGCCTCACCACCACCTACTTTTCCCTTGGGAGTCGCTCTCTCGAGGGTCATCTTTATTATAGCCCCCCCCCCTGGGCCAGTGCTTGTCTAAGTGTTGGTCCGAACTAGAGCCCTTTGCAGCGCCCCCTCAGGGAAACTTGAGGTCTGGCTTTAGTTGTACGGATTGCTCATCCGGTGTTGCCCTGAGAACGAGATATGTGCAGCTCCTATCGGGATTGTCGGCGCATCGGGCGGTCTTGCTGGTCTTGTTTTACCATTGTCGAAATGTCTTGTAAACCGGGATTCCGAGTCTGATCGGGTCTTCCTGGGAGAAGGTCTATTCCTTCGTTGATCGCGAGAGCTTGTCATGGGCTAAGTTGGGACACCCCTGCAGGGTAGAAATCTTTCGAAAGCCGTGCCTGCGGTTATAGGTATATGGGAATTTGTTAATGTCTGGTTGTATACAACTTGACACCAGATCCGAAATAAAATGCATCAACCGCGTGTGTAGCCGTGATGGTCTCTTCTCGGTGGAGACCGGGAAGTGAACACGGTTTCTGGGTTATGTTTGACGTAAGTAGGAGTTTAGGATCACTTCTTGATCATTGCTAGCTTCACGACCGTTCCGCTTGCTCTCTTCTCGCTCTTATTTGCGTATGTTAGCCACCATATATGCTTAGTCGCTACTGCAGCCTCACCACTTTACCCCTTCCTTTCCTTTAAGCTTTGCTAGTCTTGATACCCATGGTAATGGGATTGCTGAGTCCTCGTGGCTCACAGATTACTACAACAACAGTTGCAGGTACAGGTTATGCGATGATCATGACCCGAGAGCGATGCTTGCTTGCGTTGAGTTCTTCTTCTGCTTCTTCGATCAGGGGATAGGTTCCAGGTCGGCAGCCTGGGCTAGCATGGTGGATGTCGTTTGAGTTTCTGTTTGTGACTCATCCGTAGTCGGATGATGCTCTTATGTATTGTCATGTTGTATATGTGTGGCATTGTATGCCTTATGTATGTATCCCCCTCTATTATGTAATGTTGATGTAATGATATCCACCTTGCAAAAGCGTTTCAATATGCGGGTCTATCCTTGGTGGGACCTTCGAGTTCCTTTTGGATAGGGTCGCATATTGGGCGTGACAACAGCGATGCGTGTCTCCATACCCGGACATGTCTTCCTCAATTTTAGTGGAACTGCACAAAATTGGATGGCCATTGTTGTTCTGCCTCACTGTCCTCTGCCACGTGGTTCTTCCTTCCTCGGGCTTGATTACTAAGAAGAAATAGACCACAGTGACGAGTCGTCGAACTTCATAGGTGCCTCACCCAAAATTGATGCCAAATGGATGATGCATCACCATGGTGACCTATCGATGCTCATGGTTGCGTCGGCTCGTGAAGCTGGTCGATTTTCAATGAAAAACAAGATGTCTTTCATCAGTGCTCTTTGCTTGTTACACACAAAGATGATATCCTTCGTCAGTTCGCCTTGGTTGCGTTGGAGACGAAGCATCTTTCACATTGGTGCAATTTTATCACACAATTGGCTATGAACCAAATGTTTCCTTGAAGAAAGATCGATGTTGGTACTAAGAGCATAAGTGTTGTATTGATTTCTAAGCCTTCTCACAACTTTGTCTCCAACTCCCCTGTAATTTTATTTGTCCAGCTATTAACTTTGATTTAAAAAATTGTGTGGACTAAAAACCCGGATGGACGTAGTAGCCCTCCATTTTTATTTACTCCGCATATTACATTTGACTGAAGTCAAACTTGTAATACTCTCAAACCTTTCCGATAATTGAAATTAACATTTTTTATTTGTACACACTCTCACACGTTTTTGATAATTTGGCGCATGTGTGGTTGTTCACTTAAGGGAGGGTAGTGTACCACACGTTAAGGACAGGAAGTGCGACCAGGACGCGTGGGCGTGGATCGTTAGTTCATCGGAAGTAGTACTAGTTTTCCTCATTGTACATTAAATAAAGAGTTTCGTTTCGTACTTACACAATTTAAAATGATTGTTATGGAGAGAATAAGAAAACCACTCCACTTATTGACCTAGTGCACCTGCCTTTGGGTTTATGATAGGTGGGCCCAAAATGTGGCTGTCTCACCTGTCATACAGCCAAAAGCAGGTGCAGTGAAGGCTCCAGAGCTTAGTCCGTACTACAGTAGTATATATATAAGCGGGAGCCTCGGTGCTTGTTCTCTAGGGTTTGCACACTCCACACGCTCGCCGCACTACATATATGTTACACGCTAGAGGCTCAGCATTCATTTGCTAGGGTTTGCTATATTCACAGTATCTCACCCTCTCTTCACCAGATCTAAACAAGACTGTGTTGGCATCTTGTCTCTCTCTCCCCCCTCACAGCTGGTGAAGGAGGCGTCTGTATCTCGTCGCACCGGGAAGGGGAGGAGGTGCAGCGTTCACTCTATCGCCTTCGGCGAGGGAGGCAGTCCACCGCAGGCTGCGCTGTTCTCTTTCATCCAGCCCCTGTGCGGGAGGGCCACCGACCCCTTCTTCCTTGCTGCCGTATGTAGTGTGGGAAGATCCGGCCTCCCGCCGCACGCCTTGCCACATCCCGACGACCCTAAGGTATAAGTTTCTTTGAAACCGTCGTTGCTCTAGCTGCATGTGGATCTTTTTTGATCTGTAGTCAAATCTAGGTCTTGGTTCAAAGAGGAAAGAAGGGTGCGGTGGACTGGAGCAAGAATCTAGGACGTGGTTCAATGAGGAAAGGAGGGGCGAAAAGTTGTATAGACTGGCTATCCAGCCGCTTTGTAGGTCGAAAAGGGAAAAGGGGGATAACCCAGTACACACATCTGTAAGGAACCGATCTCTTTGTTGAAAAGGGAAAGAAACTGGGGGGTCGGGTAGTTTGGGCAGGACTAGATTTGCTGGCCTCACATAGGAAAAAGGTTCAAAGAGAACAAATATAGGACCAACGCATATATGCTACTTGGCTACATACTCTGCATCACCCATTTATACGTGTGGACGCACATGGTGCTGGCATGTCCCATATAGCTATTTTGCTGTTGTTAATCTAAGAATGCCGCCGGAAAATTGAAGCAATGCCACTGTTAAAAGTAAATTACATTTTTTAACGAATGTTGTTTCAAGAGAATGTCTCTGTTAATATGAATCAATGCAATCGTTTTAGAAATGCTACTATCCTACTTTGTTTTCTATCCAAGATAAGTTAGATGCTTCTTTCTGTCACCGTTTGTTTCATCCTCCTTTATCGACAAGTAATTGTTTCCTTTTTTGCCTCTGTTAAAACAGGGGTATCGATTCAACTTGTTGCCATTGCAACATTTTGCTTCGCTACTCGAAACACTTATGTTATAAGAGTGTTTTGTGCAGTTCAACTTGAATGTCACACTGGTGACTTTGCTTAATTTTGTTGGAACTACACAAAAGGAGATCGAGATTTGTTTCCAGTCTTCGTGGCAAGTTGTTTCAAATCTTGGCCTCATCCACATGATGTGCAGTGTGCTTTGAGATGTTGTGCTACTTGTTTTGGTACTGTTTTAAATAAATGTTGAGTTGAAGCTATTGTATTGCTGTCTTTTCCCATTAAGTAGTGAACAAAAATGGGACCAACCCAGACATGATGCTTGTTGCTTTGTTACAACAAATTCAGCATCACCCCTTTATAAGCCAGTAATTGATGCCACTCTTAGAATTAACTACTGAATCTTATTTCAAAACTGCAACACTTGTTAGGGATTGGCGGGATTACCATTTTTGTGGCCACGTGTTTCATCCTCCTTTATTAGCCAGTAATTGATTCCTTTTTGCCTCTGTTTAAACAGACATATCTATTCAACTTGCTGCTATTGCGGCATTTTGCTTCGCTACACGAAACACTTTGCTTGATTTGAGTGCAACTGCACAAAACGAGATTGGATTTCCTATTTGTGTTGGCAGATTCGTATTTTATCTTGTCCGTCTCATGAAAGGTCAGTACAGGCCTTCATCCACATGATTGTGCAGTGTGCTTTGAGATGTTGTGCTACTTGTATTGGTACTATTTTAAATAAATGTTGAATTGAGGCTATTGTATTGCTATCTTTTCCCATTAAGTAGTGAACAAAAATGGGACCAACCCAGACATGATGCTTGTTGCTTTGTAACAACAAACTCTGCATCACCCCCTTTATAGGTAGATGGAAGCACATACTATTGTTGCACCCACTCTCCCCTGGAACTGTTTATGCTTTTCGTTAATCTAATGCCGCTGGTAAAATTAAGAAATGCCACTCTCATAATTAATTAACTACTGAATCTTAGTTCAAAACTGCAACACTTGTTAGGAATGGTTCTATCCTGCTTTGTAGTTCTTCTACATGTTTAACCATGGTATTGTTAAGATAACGTCTCTGTTAAAACGAATCAGTTGCATTGTTTTAGGAATGGTACTTTTCTGCTTGTCGTTCTTTATACATGTTGAAACAAGGCATTGTTAAGATAATGTCTCAGTCAATATGAATGAATCACACTGATGGCGAATTGCTACTCTCCTGCTTTGTTTCCCATTAAGATAAAGTAGATCAGTAGATGCTTTTCTTCTGGGAGTACAAGTCATCAACCGTTATTTCTCAGTAATTGTTTCCCTTATACCTATTGTTGCTTACAGGGATATCAAAATTAAAGCTCGGTTTTATTCCGACTTTGATTTTAGTTGAACTGCACAAAAGGAGCCAATGTGTCCAAGGCAAACTGCTGCATTACTAGGTCCAGTTGGTCTTTCCACTTTGCAGAAAGAAGTAGTCATTGTTTGTGCTACATTACAGAAGGAATGACCGAGAAGCTTTACAGAGTATTATTAGACACCAGTGACATGACTAGTTTGCAGAGACCATTGGCAATTTAACAACACGTGGAGTGCCCTAGGCAAATTTTTCCCAAACAAGTACAATAAGCTACAACAGGACTCCACGATCATAGGCATTATTTATTTTGAATGGGAAAAGCTTGTCAAAGTTTAATCATTGATGTTAGCAAGAACACGTTAGTTTAATATATTGTAATTGGAAATGCATTTGATATTTTTGAGTGGGACGCCCTTGCTGTGAGGAGTGTCGAGTGTTTTTTCCTATTCATGTGTTCAGTTTAGAAGTAAATAGTTACTCTGCTGAGATATTCCTGTGTTAAGAGTTTGTTCTGAATATTGTCTATGTAATGCCAGACCTTGTGTTTGATTGCAAAGTTGAGCTTGGAATGTTGTGGCATGCGGCATCACAAGCTGTTCACCGTGCTTCCTGAGAATAATGCTTCGTATTGTTTTGCATGTCAATCTAATGCTAGTGATTTGCTTGTTAAGAAGATCATCCTCTTCTATTGTTTCCGTGCTTAAGAAGTTCATCGTTTGATGTTTCATTCATAGCCTATACGACAAGTCGGGTAGATTAGACGTGAAACCATATGGTCTTCTGACCAACTCATGATATTAGGTCGTGATTGGATCGTCGTTTTCCAACCAAAACCGCTTGTAAAACTGACGCTTGTAAATTAAAGCAGATGGTCTCGGGTGAAGGCGCTTGGTTGGTCGATTTCGACTAGTAAAATAGCGGAAGTACTTCACACACGATAAAAATGCTGAACGACACTCGGACAATTGCTAATCCAGCCGTTAGCTGTTGTTTCAGCCTTGCCTATGGATGGCATGATACACACGTCGTGCATGTATCGTCTGGTAATGTCGTCCGTATAGAAGTGCTCGTAAAATATACACTGGTCTCTCAAATTACACGCGTAACCCGCCGGTTTTACTTACAGACCTCGGGCTCTCGGTTCCATTACGCTTGTATTTTAGGCATTGTTTCTGATGACGAGTAAATTACACTTGTATGTTAATACAGGTTAGAAATAAACCAGAGCTCCCAAGCACGTCCTTACCGTTTCATGTCGTCTCAGTTTCTCGAAGGTGCTCATAGGTGTCCGATGATCTTGGCTTCCAGAATGAGCAGCGGGCACTGTATTAGACCATCCGTAGGGCCCACGAGGCCCTCTCTGTTGTCCTTCGAGTTATTACGCTCGCTGTGGCGCCGAGCATTGTTAACATCGTCAATGAACATGAGGATTCAAGAGATGAATTTATTTTGACTAAATGACACTAGGGACCCACTAGGGCCATAGCCGTACATATGCAAGTGCCTCCTTATTATATACAACTATATTTTTTTTGCTTTCTCCTGGTTTCGTGACATCACGGTCCCACAACATTGTCAACATATGTAGTCAATATAAACGAGAGAATTGCACAAGGTGCGGCCGACAGTTGGGACCAAGCAGCTCGAGGAGTATTTGTGTTTTTGAGGCGTGAGCACTGCAGAGTTTTTCTTGGTGATGATTTCGTTGTTGTTCACAGGAGAGCAGGGTATTAACTGGGCGGGCTGTGGCCCGTCTAGCCCAGGCCAGATATCCAGCCCAGATACTAATTTGTTTCAAGATGAAAATGGCAGGCTAGGTATACGTCTTTTTGAGGAATACCCAGGCAAGGTCAACTTTTTATTCTCCGCCCCGCTGGGCTGCAAATCTTTCCTAGGAGGGATGCATTAGGCTTAACAGGAAAATGGGATTCAAAAAATAATAAAAGGGATGTAATTATAAAAACTGGGTAGTAACTATAAAAAAATGCACCAAACAAGAAATTAGTTTATAAAATATTATTTATGGATTTTGAAAATCTTAAATTTTCATTGTTGCGCGTGCAATGTTTCGTTGGATTTTTACGTAATACAAATTTATATTTAATCTGACTAGAAATTTCAGGATAAAAATATTTCGGATCCCATCAAAATGTGGGAAGTTTTATTGAATTATGTCTTCAACGGTTGGTTGAAATTATTAATCGTTGTCCTAGCTAGAAAATGGGATGTACTTTTAACAAACTGTAAATGGGCTGTTGTAAATTCCATTAGAATTCAAAAATGGGCTTTACATTCTTACAAAACGCAAATGGGCTATATGTTCTCTGTCGCACACTTGTGGGCCTACTAAGTAACGCGTCCCCTAAAAAAATAAGTTGACGCGTATGCAAGGCTTTGTCAACTTATTATAGTCAACTCATGGTTCTAGCAGCAGTGGCCGTTGGATGTCTATCCAACAGATGTCGTGCTTCTTCTTCAATCTCGGATATTCTTAGCTTCGGCCGCCCAAAAAATGATTCCTCCCCCTGACATCTGGGGCACACCGTTTCGGAGGCTGACCTGTGGGCCTCCTAAGTTGGAGCGTACCAAGGGCTTTGTCAACTTAGTCAATAATAAACGATTCTAGCTTCAGTGACCCTACGGTGTCCATCCAACGGCCATAGTGCTTCTTCAACCTCTGGTCTTCTTGGTCCAGTCGCCCAAAGCAGCGCCGGTCGTGCCGCCTGCTCCTGCCTGCCGTGGCCGGCTGTGCTGCCGCGGAGGCCTCACCGCCCCAATACAACTCCCACCGCTGGCCAGGCCATCCCTCCACTCACCCACACCCCCTGTTATTCTGCGATGACGGCAGCCTCACACCGCAGCCGAACCAGTGAACCCTCATACTCCTCTCCGCGCGGGCTTCCGCCGTTGTGTCTTCCCCGGCTCCACGTCGTCCCCTTCCTAGGCCTCGCTGTCATCCACCGCCCTGGTGCTCTCGGCACGGTGTGGTCAACGTGGTCAACGACCGACTTCCATCGGAAGAGTACTGTACGTGGAGAGGCTGACAGCTGGGTCCACGGCGGCCGCAAGGAAGTGCCTTCTTATTACGCGCAAAATAATTATTCCTCCACCTGACAGCAGGCACCCACCGGACGGGCCACCTTATTTCGCGAAAAAAAATGTTTCCCCCCTGACTGCTGGGACCCACCATACGGGCCACCGTATTTCGCGAAAAAAATGTTCCCCCGCTCTCAGCTCGGACACATCGGAAGTGCCTCCTTACTACGCGGAAAAAATGAATACTCCCCCTTCTAGCTGGGACCCACCTTGGTGGGAGGCTGACTTGTGGGCCTACTAAGTTGACGGGGATGGAGGGCTTTGTTAACTTAGTCAATATGAACGATTCTAGCTCCAGTGACCGTACGATGTCCATCCAACGGCCGCAGTGCTTCTTCAACCTATGGTCTCCTTGCTCCCGCTGCCCAAAGCAGTGCCGGTCATGCCTCTTGCTCCTGCCTCCCGTGGCCGGTTGTGCTGCGACGGAGGCATCACCGCCCCCTACTATTCCCACCGCTGGCCTGGCCCTGCGGCAACGGCAGCCTCACACCGCAGCCGAACGAGTGAACCCTCATACTCCTCTCTGCGTGGGCATCCACTGTCGCGTCTTCACCGGCTCCGCGTCGTCCCCTTCCTAGGCCTCGCCGTCGTCCACTGCCCTGGTGCTCTCGGTGCGGCATGGTCAATGTGGTCAAGGAACGACTTCCATCGGACGTGGACTATACGTGGAGAGGCTGACAGTTGGGTCCACGGCCGCAGCAAGGAAGTGCCTCCTTATTACGCGGAAAATAATGATTCCTCCACCTGACAGCAGGGACCCACTGGACGGGCCACCGTATTTCGCAAAAAAAAACGTTTCCCCCTTGACTGCTGGGACCCACTGTCGTGGTTCTAAGTCTGACAGTAGTGTAGGGGGGTACTAAGGAGAGGCAAGATCCTAGCTATGGAGTAGTTGTGCACACAAGAGTTTTACGAGTTCAGGCCCTTCTCGGAGGAAGTAACAGCCCTACGTCTCGGTGCCCAGAGGCGGTCGACTTGATTATATGTGTGAGAGTTATAGGGGTGCGAACCTTTCTGCCTGTGGAGGGGGTGGCCTATATAGAGTGCGCCAGGACCCCAGCCAGCCCACGTAGCAGAGAGTTCAATGTACATAAAGGACAGACGTTACTGGTAATGCCTTACATAAAGTGATATCATGGCCATAAAGACTACTTAATAACGGACCGTTTGGATGTAGAGTGACCTTAGGTCTTTCTGGTGGTCGAGTGAGTCTTCATGGTCGACTGTCTTCGAGTCCGTCGAGTGGAATCCTTCCAGGTCGACTGAAAGGTAGTTTCTTCTAGAGAAGTTGTTGGGGAGGGTATTTTGGACAGGTCCATGACCCTACCCTAGATACATGGCTTCATCATTAGCCCCCGAATGGATCGAGGTTTGAGTGAGGAAGGAGTTGAGAATTCTTCCGACCCCTCTTTTTATGCTATGAGTATGTATTGTTCTGGATCAAATGACCGTAGCTAGCGGCACCAACTTCTTTTTCAATCACCTTGATCCATTCTTGATATTGGTCGAGTGACTTTTCTATACTTGGAGATCTCTGAGTGACGGGTCAGAGGAAATCTTCAGACTGACAAGTTGCCCTGCTGCTCGCGGATTTAGCGGGATGTGAATTTCGGGAAGCGCGCGGGGCGGAGGAAGCCGCAGTACTCGGATGGGATAAGGCAGGGACGCCTCAATTTCCATGCCACCTTTTTCGCCACGTATTGCGCGCGCGACTGTTGCGTGATTTGACAGGATCGCCCGGGCCTACCAGTCAGCCACTCGGATGAGGCTTCATATAAGGCGCCGGACGAGGGGTTTTTCAAACAGTGCGCCCTCAATCCCCTCTCCCTCCTCCTCGAGCCCGCTCGCTGCACTCGCCTCCACCTCCGCCTCGCTGCTCCTCGCGCGCCTCGCTGGCGATGATTGTGAAGGAAAAGATGGCGACTTTGGAGCGAGCGAAGAAGGCGACGGTGAAGGCGAAAGGAAGAGCGCCCAGTCGGGGCGGATCCTCGTCGCGGTCCGGCCTACCGCAAGGCTGTATCTAGGGAGATTGGATCCTCTCGACCATTACACAGAAAGATCTCGACGACCTGGCCAACGAGGGACTGATCCCCCATGGGTCAGTGAGGCTTCCGGGGAAGGAGTGGCAGCCGTAGCCTCAGGAGGGTGAGTGTGTCCTGTTAGCCACCCATGTAGATCGCGGTTTTTCTCTGCCACCGAATCTTTTCTTCCGGGGGTTTCTGAACTTTTTTGGTGCACAACTCCATCACTTCACGCCCAACTCCATCGCCTACCTCGCCGCTTTCGTGTCTTTCTGCGAAAATTTCTTGGGTTGTCGGCCGCACTAGGGCCTTTTCAAACACATTTTCACCTGTCGCTCCCAGACGGTGAAAAAGGCTACCCCGAATGACGAGAGAACCCAAGTTATTCAGATGTGCGGGGGCCTCGGGGTTCAGATGAGGAGTAAGAGTGCCTTTCCAGCCATGACCCTTCCCGAGTCAGTACGAGGGTGGCAGTCGACCTGGTTCTACTGCCAAGACTAGTCGACGCCAGGGCAGTCGACTGGCCTTCCCCCTTTCTCCATGGACCGAATGAACAATCCATCTTCTCTGAAGGTGCTCCCGGAGGAGAAGGCTCAGGTTAGGATGTTGATGGAGCGCGCGGTTCAGCTCATTCGCGACGGAGTGACGGACATGGATCTCCTAGAGGTTTTCCTTCGACGGTGCATCCAGCCACTTCAGTATCGGGGGAACCCGATGTGGTTGTACTCTGGTCGCGAAGACACCTCTCGGGTCCACCCGGAGGAGGTCGATGATGTCACTTTGGAGAGCTGGATGACCGCCATCACAGGGAACAGGTACAATCCTCGTGGAGCCAGGAGGATCCCACCACTCGGCCAGTCCTACGAACCAGATAAGGTTTGGCCACATTCTTCTGACTGTGCCTCTTGTTTTCTTCATTCCACTTTGTTGCAATCCGGTCGACTGAATTTTGTTTATTGCCTTCCAGGTCACTACCGAGATGTATTCGATGCCCAACGGGGTGCAAGAACAAACTGAAGAAGAAGAAGGAAGCGGAGGCGAAAACCAGGAGGAGTGGGAGTCGGACAGCGACGAGGGTGATGAAGACACTGGCTCTGAGGAGGAGGAGGAGGAGGAAGAGGAGGAGGTAGTAGAGCCTCCTCGCACTGACAGACGGTCCAAGCTCGCCCACGATCCTGCGGTCGAGCGTGGCAAGGGAGTCATGCCTGCTGGGCAATCGACCAAACGCCCTCGGACGAATTCTCCGGTGCCGACTGAGAAAGCGTCGAAGCAGCCCCGAGCGGCCACGACAAAACCATCTAAGGCCCTACCAAAGATGAGGATGGAGATTCCGACTGTTTCTGGGTAATTGGCATAACTCATGTTTTCTCTTTCAACATGGATATTTTTTCGGTCGACTCGATCGCTGACTGATTGATTTCTGAAATCGCAGTGCTGGTACTTCTGAGACTTCAGCCAGACATGAGGATCAAGAGATGGAGGATGCTGCCACTTCCCATCTTGGTATGATCTGCGCAGTTCCACTTTTGGTCGATCGGATCTTCATTTTTGACTTTGAACTTTCTCTGTAGCTCCACCTAGTGTCATCATTGATCTCCCTGACGATGACGATGAGGAGCCGCTGAGGCAAAGGAGGAACAAGAAGGCGTCTGCTGGCAAGACTGCTCAGGTTGCGTCAGCACCTGAATCATTGGTTCCGGAGGGGAGCAACGTTGCTCGGGCTACTGTGTCCTTTGCGGAGCCGTTGACGAGTGCCCGTCCTCCGTCGTCGAGTGCTGAACCACCATCCCTCTTCTCCACATACCACGTCCCGGAGGACCAAGCAGGTGCTGCCAAGGAAGCCATACGCCAAGCGGGGATCATTTTGGAGCAGGTGAAGGCAATCCAAGCCGCCAGCCAAGCAGCTTATGATGCGAGTTCAGCTCTTCAGAGCAATGTCCAGGTTAGTTGAACACCGACTGAAAATCTTAATGTTTGTCATGCAACTGTCGTGGTTCTAAGTCTAACAGTAGTGTAGGGGGGTACTAAGGAGAGGCAAGATCCTAGCTATGGAGTAGTTGTGCACACAAGAGTTTTACAAGTTCAGGCCCTTCTCGGAGGAAGTAACAGCCCTACGTCTCGGTGCCCAGAGGCGGTCGACTGGATTATATGTGTGAGAGTTACAGGGGTGCGAACCCTTCTGCCTGTGGAGGGGGTGGCTTATATAGAGTGCGCTAGGACCCCAGCCAGCCCACGTAGCAGAGAGTTCAATGTACATAAAGGCCAGACGTTACTGGTAATGCCTTAAATAAAGTGATATCATTGCCATAAAGACTACTTAATAACGGACCGTTTGTTTGTAGAGTGACCTTAGGTCTTTCTGGTGGTCGAGTGAGTCTTCATGGTCGACTGTCTTCGAGTCCGTCGAGTGGAATCCTTCCAGGTCGACTGAAAGGTAGTTTCTTCTAGAGATGTTCTTGGGGAGGGTATTTTGGAGAGGTCCATGACCCTACCCTGGATACATGGCTTCATCATTAGCCCCCGAATGGATCGAGGTTTGAGTTAGGAAGGAGTTGAGAATTCTTCCGACCGCTCTTTTTATGCTATGAGTATGTCTTGTTCTAGATCAAATGACCGTAGGTAGCGGAACCAACTTCTTTTTCAGTCACCTTGATCCATTCTTGATATTGGTCGAGTGACTTTTCTATACTTGGAGATCTCTGAGTGACGGATCAGAGGAAATCTTCAGACTCACAAGTTGCCCTGCTGCTCGCGGATTTAGCGAGATCTGACTTTCGGGAAGTGCGCGGGGCGGAGGAAGCCGCAGTACTCGGATGGGATAAGGCAGGGACGCCTCGATTTCCACGCCACCTTTTTCGCCACGTATCGCGCGCGCGACTGCTGCGGGATTTGACAGGATTGCCCAGGCCTACCAGTCAGCCACTCGGATGAGGCTTCATATAAGGCGCCGGACGGGGTTTTTTCAAACAGTGCGCCCTCAATCCCCTCTCCCTCCTCCTTGAGCCCGCTCGCTGCGCTCGCCTCCACCTCCGCCCCGCTGCTCCTCACGCGCCTTGCCGGCGACGATGGTGAAGGAAAAGACGGCGGCTTTAGAGCGGGTGAAGAAGGCGACGGTGAAGGCGAAGGGAAGAGCGCCCAGTCGGGGCGGATCCTCGTCGCGGTCCGGCCTACCGCAAGGCTGGATCCAGGGAGATTGGATCCGCTCGACCATTACGCAGAAAGATCTCGACGACCTGGCCAACGAGGGACTGATCCCCCATGGGTCAGCGAGGCTTCCGGGGAAGGAGTGGCAGCCGTAGCCTCAGGAGGGTGAGTGCGTCCTGTTAGCCACCCATGTAGATCGCGGTTTTTCTCTGCCACCAAATCTTTTCTTCCGGGGGTTTCTAAACTTTTTTGGTGCACAACTCCATCACTTCACGGCCAACTCCATCGCCTACCTCGTCGCTTTCATGTCTTTGTGCGAAAACTTCTTGGGTTGTCGGCAGCACTAGGGCCTTTTTAAACACATTTTCACCTGTCGCTCCCAAACGATGAAAAAGGCTAGCCCGAATGACGAGAAAACCCAAGTAATCAGATGTGCGGGGCCCTCTGGGTTCAGATGACGATTAAGAGTGCCTTTCCAGCCATGACCCTTCCCGAGTCAGTTTGAGGGTGGCCGTCGACCTGGTTCTACTGCCAAGACCAGTCGACGCCAGGGCAGTCGACTAGCCTCCCCCCTTTCTCCATGGACCGAGTGAACAAGCCATCTTCTCTGAAGGTGCTCCCGAAGGAGAAGGCTCAGGTTAGGATGTTGATGGAGCGCGTGGTTCAGCTCATTCGCGACGGAGTGACGGGCATGGATCGACTAGAGGTTTTCCTTCGACAGCGCATCCAGCCACTTCAGTGTCGGGGGCACCCGATGTGGTTGTACTCTGGTCCCGAAGACACCTCTCGGGTCCACCCGGAGGAGGTCAATGATGTCACTTTGGAGAGGTGGATGACCGCCATCACAGGGAACAGGGACAATCCTCGTGGAGCCAGGAGGATCCCGCCACTCGACCAGTCCTACGAACCAGACAAGGTTTGGCCACATTCTTCTGACTGTGCCTCTGGTTTTCTTCATTCCACTTTGTTGCAATCCGGTCGACTGAATTTTGTTTATTGCCTTCCAGGTCACTATCGAGATGTATTCGATGCCCAACGGGGTGCAAGAAAAAACTGAAGAAGAAGAAGGAAGCGGAGGCGAAAGCCAGGAGGAGTGGGAGTCAGGCGGCGACGAGGGTGATGAAGACGCTGGCTCTGAGGAGGAGGAGGAGGAGGAGGAAGAGGAGGAGGTAGTCGAGCCTCCTCGCACTGAAAGACGGTCCAAGCTCGCCCACGATCATGTGGTCGAGCGTGGCAATCGACCAAACGCCCTCGGACGACTTCTCCGGTGCCGACTGAGAAAGCGCCGAAGCGGCCCCGACAAAACCAGCTAAGGCCCTACCAAAGAGGAGGATGGAGATTCCGACTGTTTCTGGGTAATTGGCATAACTCATGTTTTCTCTTTCAACTTGGATATATTTTCGGTTGACTCGATCAAGACTGACTGATTTCTGAAATCGCAGTGCTGCTACTTCTGAGCCTTCAGCCAGGCATGAGGATCAAGAGATGGAGGATGCTGCCACTTCCCATCCTGGTATGATCTGCGCAGTTCCACTTTCGGTCGATCGGATCTTCACTTTTGACTTTGAACTTTCTCTGTAGCTCCACCTAGTGTCATCATTGATCTCCATGACGATGACGATGAGGAGCCACTGAGGCAAAGGAGGAACAGGAAGGCGTCTACTGGCAAGACTGCTCAGGTTGCGTCAGCACCTGAATCATTGGTTCCGGAGGGGAGCAACGTTGCTCGGGCTACTATGTCCTTTGCGTAGCCGTTGACGAGTGCCCGTCCTCCGTCGTCGAGTGCTGAACCACCTTCCCTCTTCTCCACATACCATGTCCCGGAGGACCAAGCAGGTGCTGCCAAGGAAGCCATACGCCAGGCGGGGATCATGATGGAGCAGGTGATGGCGATCCGAGCCGCCAGGCAAGCAGCTTATGATGCGAGCTCACCTCTTCAGAGCAATGTCCAGGTTAGTTGAACACCGACTGAAAATCTTAATGTTTGTCATGCACCCACTGGGTGTGTCGATTGGAATGTCAGGATTAGTGGGGGCACGCTGAGTGCATCCACTGGGTGTAGTCCCCGACACTACGATGGACTGCTAGCAGTCGACTGTAGTCTTTATGTCTTGAACTTTTTTCTCTTTTACTTGCTTCACTCAAGCTGGTCGAGTGGAATCATGGAACCAGTGGAGGCACTCTGAGTGCACCCACTAGGTGTAGTCCCCGAGACCATGGTCGACTGCTGGTAGTCGGCTATGGTCTGAAGAATTCTTTGTTTTTTTATCTATCTGCTTTCGGTCGACTGATCGATCCGAGCTGGTAGAACCAGTGGGGGCACTCTGAGTGCACCCGCTGGGTGTAGTCCCCGAGACTACAGTTGAATATTTTGATTCGGCTATAGTCTTAGAAATGCTACGATTTTTCTCTTAGTCACTCGGAAGTGACCTATCTTTGATGTCTGTCGACTGATCTTTCGCAGAAATCTTGCGACCTTGTTTCTCATTATACTGAGTTGGAGAACAAGCATATCCAGCTTGAACTTGATCTGAACCTTGTCCAGGAGAACTTCACAAAGTCGAAGGAGGAGGCAAAAGGTATGTTTGGTGAGAATCTTGATGACTGTCCTTATTTTTGTCCATTCTTGAGTCTGATCTCACTATCATTTTGCAGATAAACTAAAGGATGCTCTGAAGAAGAAGGACCTTGACCTCGCCGAGGCGTAGAAAACGGCTGCGGACAAGACGAAACTTGTAGAAGAGAAGTTGGCTTCGGTCAGCAAACTTGAAGAGGAGAATGCCCCTCTGAAAGCTGCTCTCGACGCGGCCAACAAGGAGGTCACCCAACAGAAGCATGAGAAGATAGCCCTGAGTGACAAGGCTAGCGAACTAGCGGGAAAGAAGAACGACTTGGAGGCTTATCTGGGAGGGCTCGCCAAGAAGTTATTCCTCATGCTCGAAGGTAACCCCTTATATCCGACTGGTAATCACTGACTTTGTGGGAACATTAGCTTATCCTTGGATCGTATCCACAGAATTCTGCCAAAACTTTAAAGAGGAGACTAGTCGAGTGGAGACTAGCTTGGATCCCATCAACTCTCCCGTGAAGGATGAAGCTGCTATGAACGTGCTCCGTCTCGAGTCTCGCATTGCTGTTGTGGTCGACTATCTGGCAAGACTGAAGGCCGCAACATCGCGCATCGACACAGCACTCTGGCCAGAAGAAACACTTCAGAATGACCTCGAGTCTCTGATGACTCGACTGATCGAAGTTCCAAGTCGAGTGCAAGAATGGAAAAAGTCTTCTGCTAGGTGTGGTGCCGACGTTGCCCTGTCTCTAGTCCGTGTTCATTACAAGGAAGCGAGAGAAGATAAGCTGGTGTCTCTCAAGGTGGCCAATACCAGGAAACATGACTTCCGTTCTTTCATGGAGACCTTCATTGCTGCTGCTACTCGGATCACAGACGGAATCGACCTGGACGAGTTTGTTGCGCCTTCCAGCCCTCCGCAGGAGGGGTAAAAACTTCTATGCTTGATGCTTTAAATTTGCCTCGGAATGCCGAGTGATTTTTGTAACTGATAAATCTTAAAAGGCTTGATGCCTGAGCACTTCTGGATCCGTAGGACGTTATCCGAACTTGGTTTTGCCGTTGAATATGTTTGTATCTGCTTTCGAGTGAACACTATCCCTCACTTGGTATATATTTTAGTACTTGTGATGCACTTTTGCAGGTAAAGATGAAGCACAGATCGCAATCGGCTTCGTACCTCGTCATGCTTAGGCGAGCACTGGGCCGCAGCTAAGCCTCCGAGTGGAAGGCTGGCTTACCACTCAGTAGGATTTCAGAAACTTAGGCGAGCACTGGGCTACTGCTAAGCCCCCGAGTGGGAGGTTTGCTCCCCATTCGGTAGGATTTTCAAAAACTTAGGCGAGCACTGGGCTGCGGCTAAGCCCCCGAGTGGGAGGTTTGCTCTCCACTCGGTAGGATTTTCAAAAACTTAGGCGAGAATTCGGCTGCAGCTAAGCCCCCGAGTGGGAGGTTTGCTCTCCACTCGGTAGGATTTTAAAAAAATTAGGTGAGCACTGGGCTGCAGCTAAGCCCCCTGGTGGGAGGTTTGCTCTCCACTCGGTAGGATTTTCAAAACTTAGGCGAGCACTGGGCTGCAGCTAAGCCCCCGAGTGGGAGGTTTTCTCTCCGCTCGGTAGGATTTTCAAAAACTTAGGCGAGCACTGGGCTGCAGCTAAGCCCCCTAGTGGGAGGTTTGCTCTCCACTCAGTAGGATTTTCAAAAACTTAGGCGAGCACTGGGCTGCAGCTAAGCCCCCGAGTGGGAGGTTTGCTCTCCACTCGGTAGATTTTCATGGCATAGCTCTGGAGGAGAAGGTAGCAGTCGACCTGCGCTTCGTCCCCCTTGCGGAGCGCACGTTGTATTTGTGGCGTAGCTCAGAAGGAGAAGGTAGCAATCGACCTGCGCTTCGTCCTCCTTGCGGAGCGCATGTTGTATTTGTGGCGTAGCTTGGAAGGAGAAGGTAGCAGTCGACCTGCGCTTTGTCCTCCTTGCGGAGCGCACGTTGTATTTGTACTTAGGCGAACACTAGGTTGCAGCTAAGCCCCCAAGTGGGAGGCTGGCTCACCACTCGGCAGGATTTTGTTTAAACTTAGACGAGTACTTTGACTGCAGCTAAGCCTCCGAGTGGAAGGCTGGCTTACCACTCGGTAGGATTTTGATTAAACTTAGGCGAAACGGATTCGCGGCTAAGCCTCCGAGTGGTAGGCTGGCTTACCACTCAGTAGGAATTTTTTTAAACTTAGGCGAGTACTTTGACTGCAGCTAAGCCTCCGAGTGGAAGGCTGGCTTACCACTTGGTAGGATTTTGTTTAAACTTAGGAGAAACGGATTCGCGGCTAAGCCTCCGAGTGGAAGGCTGGCTTACCATTCGGTAGGAATTTGTTGAAACTTAGGCGAAACGGATTCGCAGCTAAGCCTCCGAGTGGAAGGCTGGCTTACCACTCGGTAGGATTTTGTTGAAACTTAGGCGAAACGTATTCGCAGCTAAGGCTCCGAGTGGAAGGCTGGCTCACCACTCGGTAGGGATTTTTCTTACAAACTTAGCGAAATGGATTCACAGCTAAGCCACCCACTGGGGGACTAATTTATGTGAACAAAAGTAATAAGAATCACTAGGAAAATTATGAAACTCTTGTATTTGATAAATAAACTACAGAACTACTTTTATTACAACTCATCCGAGTGAATACTTAAGTATAAAAGGGGCGGACCAGATCCGCATTCCAAGCTCGTGGCTCGTCAATCTGGCGATCAACGTTGTAAAGACGGTATGCTCCATTGTGGAGAACTTTGGTAACAATGAAGGGGCCTTCCCAAGTAGGGGCCAGTTTGTGTGGCTTCTGTTGGTCCACTCGGAGTACCAAGTCTCCCTCTTGGAAGGTTCGGCTCTTCACATTTCTGGCATAGAATCGATGCAAGTCTTGCTGATAGATGGTCGACCGGATCATGGCCATCTTTCTTTATTCTTCTAGAAGGTCGACTACATCTTGCCGGGCTTGTTCTGCTTCGGCTTCAGAGTAGAGCTCGACTCGCGGCGCATTGTGAAGCAGGTCACTAGGCCGAACCACTTCAGCTCCTTAGACCAGAAAGAACGGAGTCCTCCCGGTCGACCGATTTGGAGTAGTCCTCAATCCCCAAAGAACTGATAGAAGTTCGTCGACCCACACGGCTGCCGCGTGCTTGAGGTCGCGCATCAACCGGGTTTCAGTCCTTTGAGAATTAGGCCGTTTGCTCTTTCTGCTTGTCCATTCGACTGGGGGTGGGCGACTGAAGCGTAGTCGACTCGTGTGCCTTGGGAAGCGCGGAAAGCTTTGAATTGATCGGAGTCGAAGTTTGACCCATTATCAGTGATGATGTTATGCAGAACTCCATATCTGAATATTAATTCTCTGATGAAGCTGATGGCAGTACCAGCATCAAGATTTTTAATGGGCTTGGCCTCGATCCACTTGGTGAACTTGTCGACTGCCACCAGTACATGGGTGAAGCCGCTCCTTCCAGTTCTCAGCGGTCCAACCATATCTAAACCCCAAACAGCGAAAGGCCAGACGATCGGGATAGTCTTCAAGGCTGAGGAGGGTTTGTGTGACATGTTGGAGTAGAACTGACATCCTTCACACTTGTCGACTATCTCTTTCGGCATTTCATTTGCGCTGGGCCAGTAAAAACCCGCTCGGTATGCTTTAGCCACAATGGTCCGAGAGGACGCATGATGGCCACAGGTCCCCGAGTGGATGTCGTTGAGAATCATTCGACCCTCTTCCGGCGTTATGCATTTCTGGCTGACTCCAGTCGCACTTTCTCTGTACAACTGTCCCCTCATGACAGTAAAGGCTTTGGATCGACGGACGACCTCCCGAGCCTCTTCTTCATTCCCTGGGAGCTCTTTCCTTAGAATATACGCGATATAGGGCACTGTCCAGTCGGGAGTGATAATCAGAACTTCCATGATTAAGTCGACCACAGTTGGGACCTCGACTTTAGTCGGATCTGTGGCGCTTTTTGGCTGCGGGGCTTCTTCAGTGAAAGGATCTTCTTGAACTGACGCCGTGTGAACATGTTCCAAAAACACGCCACTCGGGATGGCTTCTCTTTTGGAACCTATCTTGGCCAAGTCATCGGCTGCTTGATTTTTCAGTCGGGGGACGTGATGGAGCTATAATCCCTCAAATTTCTTCTCCAGCTTTCTGACTACATTGCAGTAACCAGTCATGGACGGGCTTCTGACGTCCCACTCCTTCATCACTTGGTTAACCACTAAATCCGAGTCACCATAGACCATGAGGCGATGGACGCCGAGTGAAATGGCCATACGCAACCCATACAAGAGTGCTTTGCATTCTGCTTCATTGTTGGAGGAATCAAAGTGAATCTGGAGTACATATCTGAGCTTATCTCCTCAGGGGGAAACCAACACTACCCCGGCACCGGAACCATTCAGAATTTTAGAGCCATTGAAGAACATAGTCCAGTGCTCCGAGTGAACTTGAGTCGGTAACTGCTGTTCAGTCCACTCGGCGAGGAAATCTGCTATTGCTTGGGACTTGATAGCTTTCTTTGCCTCAAATCTGAGATCCAGGGGAAGAAGTTCAATCGCCCATTTTGCCACTCGGCCAGTTACATCTCTGTTGTGCAGAATCTCTGATAAGGGGGCGTCGCTGACAACTGTGATGGTATGGTCAGAGAAGTAGTGAGCAACTTTCTTTGTGGTCATATAGATCCCATATACAAGCTTCTGATAATGAGGGTATCTTTGCTTTGATGGTGTTAGGACTTCAGAAATGTAATATACTGGGCGCTGAACTTTGAAGGCTTACCCTTCTTCTTCCCGCTCGACCGTAAGTATAGTACTGACGACTTGTCCTGTGGATGCATTGTAAAGCAGCAAAGGCTCTTTGCTGATCGGAGCAGCAAGCACCGGCTGGGTGGAAAGCAGGGTTTTTAACTCTGCGAACGCTGCGTCAGCTTCAGGAATCCACTCGAACTTGTCTGACTCCTTCATCAGTCGATAAAGAGGCAATGCCTTCTCACCGAGACGAGAGATGAATCGACTTAAAGCGGCCAAGCAACCAGTAAGCTTCTGAACATCGTGCACACGCACAGGTCGTTTCATTCGGAGTATAGTGCCCACTTTCTCTGGGTTTGCATCGATTCCTCGTTCAGAAACGAGAAAACCGAGTAACTTTCCACGAGGAACTCCGAATGTGCACTTGGATGGGTTAAGCTTGATATCATACCTCCTGAGGTTGGCAAATGTTTCAGCGAGGTCAGTCAGCAGGTCGGAACCTTTCTGTGACTTGACCACAATGTCATCCATGTACGCTTCCACATTCCGACTGATTTGAGTGAGCAAACACTTCTGAATCATCCTCATGAACGTGGCTCCGGCATTCTTGAGGCCGAATGGCATGGTGACATAACAGAAGCACCCGAATGGGGTGATGAAAGCTGTTTTGATCTCATCGGGCCCAAACAAACGGATCTGATGGTACCCGGAATAAGCGTCTAAGAAAGACAGTCGCTCACATCCCGCAGTCGAGTCGACTATTTGGTCGATGCGGGGAAGAAGAAAATGATCTTTCGGGCAGGCCCGATTGATATGTTTAAAATCAATGCACATGTGAAGCAAATTGTCCTTTTTGCGGACCATGACGACATTGGCGAGCCACTCGGAGTGGTAAATCTCTCGGATAAACTCTTCTGCTAAGAGTCGAGCCACTTCTTCGCCAATAGCCTTCCTTTTCTGGACGGCGGACTGTCGCAGATGTTCCTTGACAGGTTTTTCCTTTGAATCGACGCGCAGACTATGCTCAGCCAGCCCCCTGGGTACACCCGGCATGTCAGAAGTTTTCCATGCAAAGATGTCCCAGTTCTCACGGAGGAACTGGATGAGCGCTTCTTCCTATTTGGGGTCGAGTGTTGTGGAGATATGAGTCGGAGCAGCGTTGGGGTCGGTCGGGTGGATGTGAACTGGTTTTGTCTCATCGGACGACTGAAACGCTAATTCCTTGGCAGGCTTTTTGGCTCGCAACAAATCACTCGGATCTGCATTCCTCTAGTGTTCCTGCCACTCTTCTACCACCATCTGAGCATCGGCGATCTTTAGCCTTTCTGGAAGCACTCTTCTGCCTTCTTGTGATTACCAGTAATAGTGATCACGCCTTTAGGGCCAGGCATCTTTAATTTGAGGTACACGTAACATGGTCGAGCCATAAAACGTGCATATGCTGGCCTGCCCAAAATAGCGTGGTAGGCACTCTAGAAATCTACAACCTCAAATGTCAGCTTCTCTTTGCGGAAGTTCTTGGAATCACCAAAAACCACATCAAGAGCAATCTGGCCGAGTGACGCGGCCTTCTTGCCAGGAATGACTCCATAGAAACTCATGTTGCCTGTGCTGAGTCTGGACATCGGAATGACCATCCCTTTCAGCGTCTCAACGTACAGTATATTCAAACTACTGCTGCCATCCATCAACACTTTAGTCAGTCGAGTGCCTTCAACGACTGGGTCGACCACCAGAGCTTGCCTCCCAGGGGTGGCTATGTGCGTCGGGTGATCAAACTGGTCGAATGTGATGGCGGTTTGAGACCACTTCAGATAATTGGGCGTTGCCGGAGCAGCCATATTCACCTCTCGGTTTATAACTTTCACTCGGTTTTTGCTCTCAACGACAGCAAAAATCATCAGGGTGGAATTGACCTGCGGATATTCTTCGTCACTGTCCTCCTTGTCCTCGACTTTGTCTGACTCTTTTTCCTTATCTTTGTGTTGCTTCCCTTGGAACTTCTGTATTAGGAGTCGACACTGCCGAGTGGTATGCTTCGGGTAAATGAAGTTACCCTCTTCATCTTTCTTTGTGTGGATGTGACACGGTAAATCCATCACGTCGTTTCCTTCTTTATCCTTTACTTTTTTGGGGTTCCAAGGCCCCTTGGGCTTTCCTTTGAATTTTCCTTGAGTCACGGACAGGGCTTCTCCAGGAGCACCTGGCTCGGCTTTCCGCTTTTGCTTCCGACTGGAGTTCCCTCCTCCGGTTTCCTGGGCGACTGACTTATGCTTGCCGCTCCGGAGCCGATCCTCTTCCTCACCATTGGCATATTTGGTGGCTATTTCCATCATTCGACTCAGAGACATGTCTCCGGTTTGACCGAATTTCAGGCTTACCTCTCTGTACTTTACGCCTTCCTTGAAGGTGCAGACTGCCTGGTGATCAGATACATTCTCTACTGTGTGATGCAATGTGATCCATCTCTGGATGTAGTCTCTCAAAGTTTCATTTGACTTCTACACACAAGATTGTAGCTCTGTCAGTCCTGCTAGTCTCTTGCATGTTCCTTCGAACGTTCTGACAAACACTCGGGAAAGGTCTTCCCAGGTGTAAATGCTGCTGGGCGTCAACTGATTCAGCCACGCTCTGGCTGACCCTTTCAACATAAGAAGCAGATGCTTCATGGCCACCTCGTCATTTCCGCCGCCAATCTGAACAGCCAGTCGGTAGTCCTCAAGCCAAGTATCGGGCTTAGACTCACCGTTGAACTTGCTGACGCCAGTCGCCAACCTGAAGTTGGGAGGAATCACTGCGGCTCGAATGGCTCTGCTGAAGCACTTTGGTCCAGAGACATGCACTCGGCTGCTGATGGGTACATCTCTGTCATTGCCTTCTCTGTGAGCTCTGTTCCGGTCGACCAGACCTTGAACGATGATGGATCTCGCATCAAAGCCTGGTTCTCTGGGGTCGACCGGGATCCTTCGTCCGCCACTGTGCTGGCGTCTATCATCCTGCTGTCGAGGCACATAAGATCCACCCCTTGGGGGAGGAGTGGGCACTCGACGTCGATCGTTGCGATCGAATCGGTGATCATACTACTCATAGTTCCTGTACTGATCATGCCGGTCACCACGCCCTTCACGCCTCGGGGGCAATCTGGGGCTATGAGCCGACTGGACTGTATTCGCTGCCACGGATCTGCTGTGAATCCTATTCCGCGACTGCGATACAACTAAATTCTGATCTCCTGTTGCCCGGAGCAAATCTCTGATCTGCATCGAGCCTCTGCCAGCCTCTGAATGGGAAGGCTGAATCGATTCTGCTATACGGGCTACAGCTACTAAATTCTGAATCGGAGTTCGATATACCTGAGTCGGAGGTGGAAAGAGCTGGCGTCGACTGGAGTCTAGAATCCATTGCCACGCGCGCTCGTCGAGTGCCCGCTGAAGGTTCTCTAGTCGAGTGCGCTCATCCAGGTTGGCCAAGCGCGCGTCCTCCAAGGCGCGAGCCTCAGGGGTTTCTCCAACGATCGGAGTGTGAAGCGCATCCATCTTCCGGCGGCGAAACTCTTCCCTCTGCTGCAACTTGAGGGGCTCGAGGAGGTATTCCTCATGGACATGCGATGGATCGCCTCTGCCGTTGCCTCCCTCGGCACCGGGAAAGCCGGGGGGGATGTGCGGTCCATTGAACATCAGGATCTCCGCCGCTGGATCACTGCTGTCGCACTCGGATGCAGTCTCTGCGGAGCCAGTCGACAGGTCGAACAGGCCATAGAGAGATTCGTCGGGCTCGATTGCCGCGACTTGGGCGGTGGTTGACTGGCGAGCCACCGCGTGCCTCACCCACCGCTGAAGCCTCGACCGACCGGAGCGCTTACGCCGGTGGGAAGCTGGGAGGGAGGATGACACAAAAACTGGCCGATACTGGGTCGACGGTTGCCGCAGAAGGACACCGCAGACGCACGCTCGAAAGTGCATAGCCCCGCGGACTGGGAGCGCGTCAACGTCGAGCGGAGCCTCCTGCAGCCAGGCAGAGTCGTCGGTGATGAACGTGAGCGCGCCGAGACGGATCTCGCGGCCCTCAACCAAAACTCCACCTGAAACCATGATGATGGGAATCGGAAAAATTGCAACTTCTCCAATAAGTCGCTAAGACACCTGGCCCTATGGTGGGCGCCAACTGTCGTGGTTCTAAGTCTGACAGTAGTGTAGGGGGGTACTAAGGAGAGGCAAGATCCTAGCTATGGAGTAGTTGTGCACACAAGAGTTTTACGAGTTCAGGCCCTTCTTGGAGGAAGTAACAACCCTACGTCTCGGTGCCCGGAGGCGGTCGACTGGATTATATGTGTGAGAGTTATAGTGGTGCGAACCCTTCTGCCTGTGGAGGGGGTGGCTTATATAGAGTGCGCCAGGACCCCAGCCAGCCCATGTAGCAGAGAGTTCAATGTACATAAAGGCCAGACGTTACCGGTAACGCCTTACATAAAGTGATATCATGGCCATAAAGAGTACTTAATAATGGACCGTTTGGATGTAGAGTGACCTTAGGTCTTTCTGGTGGTCGAGTGAGTGTTCATGGTCAACTGTCTTCGAGTTCGTCGAGTGGAATCCTTCCAGGTCGACTGAAAGGTAGTTTCTTCTAGAGATGTTCTTGGGGAGGGTATTTTGGACTGGTCCATGACCCTACCCTAGATACATGGCTTCATCACCCACCAGCTACACCTTCACACGCAAGGAAGTGCATCCGGGCAAAAAAAATGATTCGCCACCCTGACTGCTGGGACCCACCAGCTACATCTTTGCACGCAAGGAAGTGCGTCTGGGCAGAAAAAATGATTCACCCCCCTGACTGCTGGGACCCACCAGCTACATCTTCGCAGGCAAGGAAGTGCCTGACAGTCGGGACCCACCTGATTGAAGCGTACGTAGCATTGTCATTCTGGTCGCGAACGTGTACGTACATATATACTGGTGGATATAGAGGCGTGCACGTGTCGTAGTAGAGGCACGCACGTAGCATGTACACGTACGTACAGCGGCTAGGGTGCAAGAAAGAAAATACAGCCACGTATGTACATACGGGCAGGGTTTCGAACGCCTACTCGCGCATACATACGGCCAGGGCTCGTGTTCATGGGGAGGCAACGGAATGCGTCGTGTTCATGGGGAAGCAAGGGAATGCTTCATGTTCATGGGGAGGCAACGGAATGTGTCGTGTTCATCGGGAGGCAACGAAACACGTGGGAGCCAACCGGCTGGGTCGGAACGGAATGTGTGGCCATGTTCATCAGGAGGGCTTGGACGGAACAGGCAATGGAAACGAGGCCTGGCGTATAGCAGAACGGAGGAAACGGACCTCCTACATTCGGAACGGGGTCCTGTTGATCGGGAGGGGTCTGGCGTACCGCAAAACGGAGGAAACGAACCTCCTACGGTCGAAACGGGGGTCCTGTTGATCGGGAGGGGTGTGGCGTACCGCAAAACGGAGGAAACGGACCTCCTATGGTCGAAACGGGGGTCCTGTTGATCGGGAGGGGTGTGGCGTACCGCAAAACGGACAAAACGGAGTTGTGTTGGAGCGCTACGGTCGAAACAGGGGTCATGTTCATCGGGAAGGGTGTGGCGTACCGCAAAACAGGACTCCACGGGATACTGTTCATCTCCACCGTTGACCTCCTCTAGCCTCCACGAGC
>NC_057807.1:41764300-41805311 GCF_018294505.1 Triticum aestivum
ATCCAATCGATCGGCTTCAGTTAGCAGCAGTAGCAAAGAAATCGCTCGATCGGCTTCAGTTAACAGCCATCGATCGCTTGGGTTCAGTAACGCGTAGCCTGCAGTGCAATCGCTCGGGTTCAGTTAGAGCCCAACGCCTTGCTCAGGTTCAGTTAGAGCCAACGCCTCGCACACACGCGCGTACGTGTACGAGAGAAACGCGCAACGCTCGGCCCCCGACCTCCCACCGTAACCGGGAACTCCCCGAAATTTTCCTCCCCCTCACTTCTACCACGGTTTTTTCCGTCATGGACGGCCCAAAGAATGTCATGCAGCTGTGTCTTCGGCCCGCCCAGGGCGAAAATCCCATTTTCTGTCATGATTTTTTGTCATAGAAGTAGGAGCCCACCACATCTATGATGATGCCAGGTTTTGTCACAATTATCGTCATAGAAGTGTCATATGTATGACAGGAAAAAAATTCGTTTGTCCTAAAATGTCACGGATGTGTCTTTTTTTTGTAGTGATAGTGATGTTCACCATTGAAAACTACTCCATCTCACGTGATGATCGGACATGGTTTAGTTGATTTGGATCATGTGATCACTTAGATGACTAGAGAGATGTCTGTCTAATTGGGAGTTCTTTAGTAATATGATTAATTGAACTTAAATTTATCATGAACTTAGTACCTGATAGTTGTAGATAGATGTTTGTTGTCTATGTTTGTTGTAGATAGATGGCTCGTGCTGTTGTTCCGTTAAATTTTAATGCGTTCCTTGAGAAAGCTAAGTTGAAAGATGATGGTAGCAATTACACAGACTGTGTCCGTAACTTGAGGATTATCCTCATTGCTGCACAGAAGGATTACGTCCTGGAAGCACCGTTGGGTGCCAGGCCTGCTGCAGATGCAACTGACGACGTTAAGAACGTCTGGCAGAGCAAAGCTGATGAGTAATCTATAGTTCAATGTGCCATTATTTACAGCTTAGAACCGGGACTTCAATGACGTTTTGAATGTCATGGAGCATATGAGATGTTCTAGGAGTTGAAGTTAATATTTCAAGCAAATGCCCTGATTGAGAGATATGAAGTCTCCAATAAGTTCTATAGCTGCAAGATGGAGGATAATAGTTCTGTTAGTGAACATATACTCAAAATGTCTGGTATAATAATCACTTGATTCAATTGGGAGTTAATCTTCCTGATGATAGTGTCATTGACAGAATTCTTCAATCACTGCCACCAAGCTACAAGAGCTTCGTGATGAACTATAATATGCAAGGGATGGACAAGACTATTCCTGAGCTCTTCACAATGCTAAAGGCTGCGGAGGTAGAAATCAAGAAGGAGCATTAAGTGTTGATGGTCAATAAGACCACCATTCAAGAAAAAGAGTAAAGGGAAGAAGAAGGGGAACTTCAAGAAGAACAGCAAACAACTTGTTGCTCAAGAGAAGAAACCCAAATCTGGACCTAAGCATGAGACTGAGTGCTTCTACTGCAAGCAGACTGGTCACTGGAAGCTGAACTGCCCCAAGTATTTGGCGGATAAGAAGGATGGCAAGGTGAACAAAGGTATATGTGATATACATGTTATTGATGTGTACCTTACTAATGCTCGCAGTAGCACCTAGGTATTTGATACTGGTTCTATTGCTAATATTTGCAACTCGAAACAGGGACTACGGATTAAGCGAAGATTGGCTAAGGACGAGGTGACGATGCACGTGGGAAATGGTTCCAAAGTCGATGTGATCGCGGTCGGCACGCTACCTCTACATCTACCTTCGGGATTAGTTTTAGACCTGAATAATTGTTATTTGGTGCCAGCGTTGAGCATGAACATTACATCTGGATCTTGTTTGATGCGAGACGGTTATTCATTTAAATCAGAGAATAATGGTTGTTCTATTTATATGATTAATATCTCTTATTGTCATGCACCCTTGAAGAGTGGTCTATTTTTACTAAATCTCGATAGTAGTGATACACATATTCATAATATTGAAGCCAAAAGATGCATATTTGATGATGATAGTGCAACTTATTTGTGGCACTGTCGTTTGGGTCATATTGGTGTAAAGCGCATGAAGAAACTCCATACTGATGGACTTCTGGAATCACTTGATTATGAATCACTTGGTACTTGCGAACCGTGCCTCATGGGCAAGATGACTAAAATGCCGTTCTCCGGAACTATGGAGCGAGCAACTGATTTGATGGAAATCATACATACTGATGTGTGTGGTCCAATGAATATTGTGGCTCGCGGCGGGTATCATTATTTTCTCACCTTCATAGATGATTTGAGCAGATATGGGTATATCTACTTAATGAAACACAAGTCTAAAACATTTGAAAAGTTCAAATAATTTCGGAGTGAAGTGGAAAATCATCGTAACAAGAAAATAAAGTTTCTACGATCTGATCGTGGACGAGAATATTTGAGTTAAGAGTTTGGTTTACATTTGAAACAATGCGGAATAGTTTCTAAACTCACGCCACCTGGAACATCACAGCGTAATGGTGTGTCCGAACGTTGTAATCGTACGTTATTAGATATGGTGCGGTCTATGATGTCTCTTACTGATTTACTGCTATCATTTTGGGGTTATGCTTTAGAGACGGCCGCATTCACGTTAAATAGGGCACCATCAAAATCCGTTGAGAAGACACCTTATGAACTGTGGTTTGGCAAGAAACCAAAGTTGTCGTTTCTTAAAGTTTGGGGATGCGATGCTTATGTGAAGAAACTTCAACCAGATAAGCTCGAACCCAAATCGGAGAAATGTGTCTTCATAGGATACCCAAAATAGACTATTGGGTACACCTTCTATCACCGATCTGAAGGCAAGACTTTTGTTGCTAAATTCGTATGCTTTCTTGAAAAAGAGTTTCTCTCGAAATAAGTGAGTGGGAGGAAGAACTTGATGAGGTAACTGTACCTGCTCCCTTATTGGAAAATAGTTCATCACAGAAACCGGTTCCTGTGACAACTACACCAATCAGTGAGGAAGCTAATGATATTGATCATGAAACTTTAGATCAAGTTACTACCGAACCTCGTAGGTCAATCAGAGTAAGATCCGCACTGGAGTGGTACGGTAATCCTATTCTGGAAGTCATGTTACTTGACCATGATGAACCTGCGAACTATGAGGAAGTGATGATGAGCCCAGATTCCGCAAAATGGCTTGAGGCCATGAAATTTGAGATGGGGTCCATGTATGAGAACAAAGTATGGACTTTGGTTGACTTGCCCGATGATCGGCAAGCCATCCAGAATAAATAGATCTTCAAGAAGAAGACTGACGTTGATGGTAATGTAACTGTCTACAAAGCTCGACTTGTTGCAAAAGGTTTTCGACAAGTTCAAGGAGTTGACTGCGATGAGACTTTCTCACCCATAGTGATGCTTAAGTCTGTCCGAATCATGTTAGCAATTGCCGCATTTTATGATTATGAAATATGGTAAATGGATGTCAAAACTGCATTCCTGAATGGATTTCTAGAAGAAGAGTTGTAGATGATGCAACCCGAAGGTTTTGTCGATCCAAAAGGTGCTAACAGAGTGAGCAAGCTCCAGCGATCCATTTATGGACTGGTGCAAGCCTCTCGGAGTTGGAATAAATGCTTTGATAGTGTGATTAAAGCATATGGTTTTATATAGACTTTTAGAGAAGCCTGTATTTACAAGAAAGTGAGCGGGAGCTCTGTAGCATTTCTGATATTATATGTAGACGACTCATTGTTAATTGGAAATGATATAGAATTCTTGGATAGCATAAAGGGATACTTGAATAAAAGTTTTTCGATGAAAGACCTCGGTGAAGCTGCTTACATATTGGGCATCAAGATCTATAGAGATAGATTAAGACGCTTAATTGGACTTTCACAAAGCACATACCTTGATAAAGTTTTGAAAAAGTTCAAAATGGATCAAGCAAATAAAGGGTTCTTGCATGTATTACAAGTTGTGAAGTTGAGTCAGACTCAATGCCCGACCACAGGAGAAGATAGAGAGAAAATGAAAGATGTTCCCTATGCTTCAGCCATAGGATCTATCATGTATGCAATGTTGTGTACCAGACCTGATGTATGCGTAGCAATAAGTTTAGTAGGGAGGTACCAAAGTAGTCCAAGAGTGGGTCACTGGACTGCGGTCAAGAATATCCTGAAATGCCTGAAAAGGACTAAGGATATGTTTCTTGTTTATGAAGGTGACAAAGAGCTAGTCGTAAATGGTTACGTCGATGCAAGCTTTGACATTGATCCGGACGATTCTAAATCGCAAACCGGATACGTGTTTATATTAAACGGTAGAGCTGTCAGTTGGTGCAGTTCTAAACAAAGCGTCATGGCAGGATCTACATGCGAAGCGGAGTACATAGCTGCTCCGGAAGCAGCAAATGAAGGAGTCTGGTTGAAGGAGTTCATTTCCGATCTAGGTGTCATACCTAATGCATCGGGACCAATGAAGATCTTCTGTGACAATACTGGTGCAATTGCTTTCGCAAAGGAATCCAGATTTCACAAGAGGACCAAGCACATCAAGAGACGCTTCAATTCCATCCGTTACCAAGTCCAGGTGGGAGACATGGAGATTTGCAAGATACATACGGATCTGAATGTTGCAGACCCGTTGACTAAGCCTCTTCCACGAGCAAAACATGATCAGCACCAAGGCTTCATGGGTGTTAGAATCATTACTGTGTAATCTAGATTATTGAGTGCAAGTGGGAGACTAAAGGAAATATGCCCTAGAGGCAATAATAAAGTTATTATTTCTTTCTTTATATCATGATAAATGTTTATTATTCATGCTAGAATTGTATTAGCCGGAAACATGATACATGTGAGAATACATAGACAAACTTAATGTCACTAGTATGCCTCTACTTGACTAGCTCATTAATCAAAGATGGTTATGTTTCCTAACCATAGACATGAGTTGTTATTTGATTAACGAGATCACATCATTAGGACAATGATGTGATTGACTTGACCCATTCCGTTAGCTTAGCACTTGATCGTTTAGTATGTTGCTATTGCTTTATTCATGACTTATACATGTTCCTACAACTATGAGATTATGCAACTCCCGTTTACCGTAGGAACACTTTGTGTGCTACCAAACATCACAACGTAACTGGGTGATTATAAAGGAGCTCTGCAGGTGTCTCCAAAAGGTACATGTTGAGTTGGCGTATTTCGAGATTAGGTTTTGTCACTCTGATTGTTGGAGAGGTATCTCTGGGCCCTCTCGGTAATGCACATCACTATAAGCCTTGCAAGCAATGTAGGCAATGAGTTGGTTGCCGAATGATGCATTACATAACGAGTAAAGAGACTTGCCGATAACGAGATTGAACTAGGTATTGGGATACCGATGATCGAATCTCGGTCAAGTAACATACCGATGACAAAGGGAACAACGTATGTTATTATGCGGTATGACCGATAAACATCTTCGTAGAATATGTAGGAGCCAATATGAGCATCTAGGTTCCGCTATTGGTTATTGACCGGAAACGTGTCTCGGTCATGTCTACATAGTTCTCGAACCCGTAGGGTCCGCACGCTTAAGGTTTCGTTGACAGTTTTATTATGATTTTATGAGTTTTGATGTACCACAGGTTGTTCGGAGTCCCGGATGTGATCACGGACATGACGAGGAGTCTCGAAATGGTCGAGACATAAAGATCGATATATTGGACGACTATATTTGGACACCAGAAAGGTTCCGGGTGAGATTGGGACAATACTGGAGCTCCGGGAGGTTACCAGAAGCCCCCGGGAGGTATATGGGCCTTATTGGGCCTTAGTGGAAAGGAGGGGAAAGGAGCAAAGGAGGGGGCGCGCCCCCCAAGCCAAATCCGAATTGGGAAGGGGGCCGGTCCCCCTTTCCTTCCTCCCTCCTTCCTCTTCCTTCCCTCTCTCTCTCCTAATAGGAAAGGGGGGAGTCCTACTCCCGGTGGGAGTTGGACTCCCCCCCAGGGCATGCCACACCCCTTGGCTGCCCCCCTCCTCCACTCCTTTATATACGGGGGAGGGGGGCACCCCATAGACACAACAATAGATCATTGATCTCTTAGCTGTGTGCGGTGCCCCCCTCCACCATAGTCCTCCTCGATAATATTGTAGCGGTGCTTAGGTGAAGCCCTGCGACGGTAGAACATCAAGATCGTCACCACCGTCGTGCTGACGGAACTCTCCCTCGACACTCGGCTGGATAGGAGTTTGAGGGACGTCATCGAGCTGAACATGTGCTAGAACTCGGAGGTGCCGTAGTTTCGGGGCTTGATCGGTCGGGCCATGAAGACGTACGACTACATCAACCACGTTGTTCGAACGCTTCCGCTTTCGGTCTACGAGGGTACGTGGACAACACTCTCCCCTCTCGTTGCTATGCATCACCATGATCTTGCGTGTGCGTAGGAATTTTTTTTGAAATTACTACGTTCCCCAACACTCGGTACTCCAAAAAAACGAATCACTCGGAACCTTTCCGATGTCCGAATATAGCCTTCCAATATATCGATATTTACGTCTCGTCCATTTCGAGACTCCTCGTCACGTCCGTGACCTCATCCTGGACTCTGAACAAACTTCGGTCATCAAAACACATAACTCATAACACAAATCCACTAGTAGAAAACAGGGCTTTGGTTCGGGCCTGGCCAGCCCATTAGTCCCGGTTCTTCACGAACCGGGACCCATGGGGGGCATTAGTCCTGGTTCATGAGCCCAGGGGTCCAGCCGGGGCCTCGTGGGCATTGGTCCCGGTTCGTCTGGATCCATTTATCCCGGTTCTAGGCACGAACCAGGACCAATGGGCCGCGCTCCTGGCACACAGCCATTGGTACCGGTTCATGCCTTGAACCGGTATAGAAGGGGGAATTTAGTCCCGGTTCCTGCCATGAACCGGCACAAATAAGTTTCCTATATATACCCATCGCCGCGGCAGAGCACTCCATAGTGCTCTGTTTTTCTGGCCCGCGAGGGGAGGGCATTTGGGTGCTCTAGCTCACCTCCTATGCACATGAGGTGTTCGATGAAATGACCGAGCCACACTAGTTAAGCTTTCTCCTCTTGAAGCTCGACCTCGGAGCTCCATTTTTCCTGAGATTTGTCAAGATTTAGTGGTCCGTCATGCCCCGTCCCTGTTTTCACCGCCGTTGATCGCCCGCGCCAATCTCATCAGCGGCACCACCGTGGTGAGCCTCTTCTTCTTATCTTCTTTCTGATTTTCTTACTTTAGATAGATACTTGTCTGATTTTCTTACTTTTGACACACATAATTATATAATGCACGCAGATGAACCGATAATGGATGTATGGTGACAGACACACCTCCGAGTACATTAAGGGCGTGCATAATTTTCTCGAAGTGGCTGAGGAAAACAAGAAGAATGGTTTTATGTGTTGTCCATGCCCTAAATGTGGGAATATGAAGTCTTACTCTGACCGGAAAATCCTTCACACCCACCTGCTTTACAAGGGTTTCATGCCACACTATAATGTTTGGACGAGGCATGGAGAAATAGGGGTTATGATGGAAGACGGCAAAGAAGAAGAGGACGATGACAACTATGTGCCCCCTGAATACGGTGATGCTACAACGGGGGGGAGATACTGAAGATCAAGAGGAACCAGATGATGTGCCCGATGATGTTGCAACGGGGGAAGCTGCTGAAGATCAAGAGGAACCCGACGATGTGCCCGATGATGATGATCTCCGCCGGGTCATTGTCAACGCAAGGACGCAATGCGAAAGTCAAAAGGAGAAGCTGAAGTTTGATCGCATGTTAGAGGATCACAAAAAAGGGTTGTACCCCAATTACAAAGATGGCAACACAAAGTTGGGTATCGTACTGGAATTGCTGCAGTGGAAGGCAGAGAATGTTGTGCCTGACAAAGGATTTGAGAAGCTACTGAAAATATTGAAGAAGAAGCTTCCAAAGGATAACAAATTGCCCGACAGTACGTACGCAGCAAAGAAGGTCGTATGCCCTCTAGGATTGGAGGTGCAGAAGATACATGCATGCCCTAATGACTGCATCCTCTACCGCGGTGCGTACGAGGATTTGAACGCATGCCCGGTATGCGGTGCTTGTGGTATAAGATCAGACGAGATGACCCTGGTGATGTTGACGGCGAGCCCCGCAGGAAGAGGGTTCCTGCGAAGGTGATGTGGTATGCTCCTATAATACCACGGTTGAAATGACTATTCAGAAATAAAGAGCATGCCAAGTTGATGCGGTGGCACAGTGAGGACCGTAAGAAAGACGGGAAGTTGAGAGCACCCGCTGACGGGCCGTAGTGGAGAAAAATTGAGAGAGAGTATTGGGCTGAGTTTGCACGTGACCCAAGGAACGTATGGTTTGGTTTAAGCGCGGATGGCATTAATCCTTTCGGGGAGCAGAGCAGCAATCACAGCACCTGGCCCATGACTCTATGTATGTATAACCTTCCTCCTTGGATGTGCATGAAGCGGAAGTTCATTATGATGCCAGTTCTCATCCAAGGCCCTAAGCAACCCGGCAACGACATTGATGTGTACCTAAGGCCATTAGTTGAAGAACTTTTATGGCTGTGGAATGGAAACAGTGTACGTGCGTGGGATGAGCACAGACAGGAGGACGCATTGCTGTTTGTAACCATCAACTATTGGCCCGCTCTTAGTAACCTTTCAGGATAGATAAATAAGGGATACCACGCATGCACTCACTGTTTAGCTGACACCGAAAGTATATACCTGGATAAATGCAGGAAGAATGTGTACCTGGGCCATCGTCGATTTCTTCCGACCAACCATCAATGTCGAAAGAAAGGCAAGCATTTCAAAGGCGAGGCAGATCACCGGAAGAAGCCCGCCATGCGTACCGGTGATCACGTACTTGCTATGGTCAATGATTTACACGTAATCTTTGGAAAGGGTCCCGGCAGACTAGCTGTTCCGAGTGACGCTGGGGGACACGCACCCATGTGGAAGAAGAAATCTATATTTTGGGACCTACCCTACTGGAAAGACCTAGAGGTCCGCTCTTCGATTGACATGATGCACGTGACAAAGAACCTTTGCGTGAACCTGCTAGGCTTCTTGGGCGTGTATGGGAAGACAAAAGATACAACTGAGGCACGGGAGGACCTGCAACATTTGCACGAAAAAGACGGCATGCCTCCAAAGCAGTATGAAGGTCCTGCCAGCTACCCTCTTACCAAAGAAGAGAAGGAAATCTTATTTGAATGCCTGCTTAGTATGAAGGTCCCGACTGGCTTCTCATCGAATATAAAGGGAATAATAAATATGCTAGAGAAAAAGTTCCAGAACCTAAAGTCTCATGACTGCCACATGATTATGACGCAACTGCTTCCGGTTGCATTGAGGGGGCTTCTATCGGAAAACGTCCGATTAGCCATTGTGAAGCTATGTGCATTCCTCAATGCAATCTCTCAGAAGGTGATCGGTCCAGAAATCATACCAAGGCTAAGGAGTGATGTGGTGCAATGTCTTGTCAGTTTCGAGCTGGTGTTCCCACCATCCTTCTTCGATATCATGACACACGTCCTAGTTCATCTAGTTGACAAGATTGTCATTCTGGGTGCTGTATTTCTACACAATATGTACCCCTTTGAGAGGTTCGTGGGAGTCCTATAGAAATATGTCCGTAACCGTGCTAGGCCTGAAGGAAGCATCTCCATGGGCCATCAAACAGAGGATGTCATTGGGTTTTGTGTTGACTTCATTCCTGGCCTTAAGAAGATAGGTCTCCCTAAATCGCGGTATGAGGGGAGACTGACTGGAAAAGGCATGCTTGGAGTGGACTCAATAATATGCAGGGACGGATATTCTTGGTCTCAAGCACACTACACAGTTCTACAGAACTCTACCTTGGTGACCCCGTATGTCGATGAACACTAGAACAGTCTGCGCTCCAATCACCCGGAGCAGTGCAACGAATGGATTACATGTGAACACATCAGGACTTTCAGCAGTTGGTTAGAAACACGTCTCAGAGGTGACAACACTGTTTGTGATGAGCTGTACTCATTGTCCAGGGGACCATCTTCGACTGTATTGACTTACAAAGGATACGAGATAAATGGGAATACATTTTACACGATCGTCCAAGATCAAAAGAGCACCAACCAAAACAGCGGTGTCCGCTTTGATGCAGCAACCGATAGGAGAAAGGACACATATTATGGTTACATAGTGGACATATGGGAACTTGACTTTTGACATGATTTTAAGGTCCCTTTGTTTAATTGCAAATGGCTCAATCTGTCAGGAGGCGGGGTACATGTAGACCCATGGTACGGAATGACAACAATGGATCTGAACAATCTTGGGTACATTGACGAACCGTTCGTCCTAGTCAATGATGTGGCACAAGTTATCTATGTGAAGGACATGTCTACCAAACCTAGAAAAAGAAAAGATAAGGAAGCGAATACATCATACGATGAGCCAAAGCGCCACATAGTTCTTTCAGGAAAAAGGGACATCGTGGGAGTGGAGGGCAAGACAGACATGTCCGAAGATTATGAAAAGTTTCATGAAATTCCTCCCTTCAAAGTCAAGGCTGACCCAAACATCCTAATAAATGATGAAGATTATCCATGGTTACGGCACAATAAAGAAAGGACACAAGCGAAGAAAAAGTGAAGACTTTCTCCACAACTATTATGATGATACCATGCCAACTTTCAACCTTTTCGTAGTTCATTTGAAAAGCCTGTGGTAACAGACAAGTTTCCGTATGAAATCCTGATACTTCGATAGAGATTGTCCGTTTTGTACACGAAGTGCATCCAGTTTTTGCCATAACCCTCTCAACTTTCTTGCACATGCTATGTGGATGAAATGATGATACCATGTCAACTTTCAACCTTTTCATAGTTCATTTTCTGTTCAAAATCATTAAAAGCAAAAAGAATTTTCATAAAGAACTTTTTTGTTACAAACTTTAATAGCAAAAAGAGTTATCACAAAATAAAATAAATAAGTAATTAGAAACAAAACAATATAAACTTTAATAAAATATATAAGTAGAAAAAAATAAAATAAACTTTATTAACATAAATAAAATTTATGAAACTAAAATTATCAGAGTATTTTCTGTTCAAAACATTATAAGCAACCTCTAATATTATTGAAACTAAAATTATATAAAATTGATGCAACTAAAATTATCAAAGTATTTTCTGTTCAAAATCATTAAAAGCAAAAAGAATTTTCATAAAGAACTTTTTTTGTTAGAAACTTTAATAGCAAAAAGAATTATCATAAAGTAAAATACATAAGTAATTAGAAACAAAATAAAATAAAATAAATAAGTTTTTTGTTGTAAGTAGAAACAAAACAAAATAAATAAAGCAAAAAAGAAAAAACAAGGAGAAAATAAAAATTATGCCACCTACTAGGCCACCACGGCCTGAATACGACTAGAAACCCATCCATGGCCAGGATTCAGGCCCACAGAAGGCCTAGTAGGCCCACATGCATGTACAGAGAGGTTAGGACCGTAAGCCTGCTTTAGAGAGGAGCTCGACAGCTCAGGCGCACCGCACCTTATAAACAGGTGCGGCTCTCTCTCAACTAGCGAGGTGGGACTAAACTCCCACCACCACGCCGCTGTGCAAGGCCTTTGGTCCCGGTTGGTGGCACCAACCGAGACTAAAGGGGAGCATTGGTACCTGTTCGTAGCACCAACCGGGACCAATGCCTCCCTTTAGTACCAGTTGTTGCCACCAACCGGTACCAAAGGCCTCTGCTTCCTGTCCTTTGGGCTGCTGAAAAGAGGCCTTTGGTCCCAGTTGGTGGCACCAACCGGGACTAAAGGAGGCATTCATCCCGGTTCCTGTCACGAACCGGGACCAATGCTTCATCTATATAAATAGCACTTGTGAAAATTTTCATTCAGTTTGTCTTCCCCGCCCCAACGACGTCGCTAGGCTGCCCGTCTGCGCCTCGCCGTCACCGTCGTCGCCCCTCACCCCTGCCCCGACGCCGCCGACCCTGCCCAGACGCCATCGCCGCCCCGCGCCTCCCTGCCCCGATGCCGCCGGCCCTGCCTCCTCGTCACCCGTCGCCGCGCCCCTCACTGTCGCCGTCATCATTCCCTGCTTCACCGTCGCCCATCGCCGCGCCCCTCACCGTCGCCATCCCCGTGCCCTGCCTCCTCATCGCCGCCCCCTTGCGCAGTGCGCTCGTATATATGAACTTTCCTAATTTAGATGTGTAGTTAATTTATATGTGTAGTTAATTGAGTTGTTGTAATTTGTTCATATTGTGTTAGAATTATTTTTTTATTCATAGATTTTTTGGTGATATTATTATTGAATAAGCAAATGTTTGTATGTTCATATATATGCAAAGAATATGTCAATTTTTTATGATTTTTTTCTGTTCATAGAATTTTTATGATTTTTGTTCATACTCTTTTTTTTTAATAAGTACTACTTTATTTTATTTATAGTAAGTGCTTAGTAGTTGAACTAGTTGATTAAATAAAACTAGTTTATTTTACTATATATAGAACTACATAGTTTGTTTTTAGTAAGTACTACTTTATTTTATTTATAATAAGTGTTAAGTAGTTGAACTAGTTGATTTAGTAAAACTACTTTATTTTACTATAGAAGTAGTTTATTTTTAGCAAGAAAGTTAATAGAAATAGTTTATTTTTTTAGTTCAAGCAATTATTCCCGCATCGGCGTCGAAGATGCCTATCCCGCATCCTTGTCGTCGACACGGCGGAGGAGGCCGGCTTGATCAGAGGGGCCATGTCTGGGACTGGGATCCGCCGGGCTGGTATTGGGAGGTGCTACCTTCCAGGGGGTGTAGGTTGGTGAGGAGCCAGCCCGTCGTTGACCCGATCATTGTTTGGTGGCAGTCGCGTGGGCTAGTGACGGTCCCAAGGCTTCCGGACACGGCGGAGGTGGAACGTCACCGTGTCAGTGAGGAGGATGTGCACGTCTATCGCTACATGCTTGCGTTGGAGGGCAGGTTCGACAATACCTGGTAGGTTCTTCAGGGATCTCACTGGAGCTATGATCCAGTGATGGTTCCTTCTCTTTGGGTGTCCACCGCCCGCGACGATACCCGTCGGGCGCTACGGTTCTAGCTGTATTAGCGATGCTATATGTATGATAGCATTCGAGGAGTATTAGTGATAATATTCGATGATGTACGGACACAAGAGATGATGTAGTTTTTCTTATAATTGAATGCATGCTAATTCGAATACTACTTTATTTTATGATTTGGTTTTGCTTATTGAATGCTAAAATTGGAAAAGTACTCCTACTTTGACTGCTAAAATTGGAGAGCACTATGCAAGGCGTATGCATTTGATTACTTGATTGCTTATAGGGTTTTTGTTTTTAAAGAAATCTAGGAGGCCCCTCCATCATCCGCGCCATCGTCCCCGTCACTGACCCCCCTCCGACCTCGAGGTGAGACCACCCAAATCTCCATGTCAATATGAGTCCTATAATATGAGTCCTCAGGTTGACTTTAAGTCTGTCGAGTCTCCACCATATATGAGAGGACGAAGAATCCCGACTGTTGTCGTGGGGTAGCTTCTCCTTCGTTCCCGTGTGCTAGACACAATTTGGTGTAATGTACTCGGGAACGAAAGGAGGAGCTACCATCACCGATGGTCGTAAATGTCAGAGAGGAATCAGTGAGGGAGAGTCGCCAACCATATATATATGAGAGGACGAAGAATCCCGACTGTTGTTGTGGGGGTAGCTTCTCCTTCATTCCCGTGTGCTAGAAAATTTGGTGTAATGCACTCGGGAATGAGAGGAGGAGCTACAATCACCGACGGTCGAATATGTACACCACGTGAGCTGAGAGTTTCAAGAAAAGGCTCGACAGACCGATAGTCAACCCGTGATGAATAATAATGATCTAATTTAGGTTTTTTAGTACATATATTTAATTGTACAAGTTTAATATTTGAATTATGAACATAGGAAATGTCGTACTCGGACGATGAAAACCGCCCGGGGGAGTGCGACTGGTGCCACGACGACCGAGGTATGTGCGACAGGTTCCTTGAGCTGGACGAAGATCGGCGCTTCAGCATTAAGCTCGAGGAGACCTTCGATGTTGAAACGGTACGCAACGACGACAAGAGTTTTTTTGTAATTAAGCACGACTTCAACTATTTCAACGTGTACTTTTCATCTTTTCCAATCGACTAGCTTATCCCATGCTATGCGAGACGCTATGTCTTGGAGAGGATGGGTTTTGAAGACCATGAAAGTATGTAAACAAAGAAAATTCACCTAAGGACCAATCATGGTGTGGATTTTAAAGTGAAGTTGTACAATTCTGAGAGTATAACCCATTTTGGTTTCAAAAATTGGGAAGCACTTTGCAAGATGTATGGTTTTGATGAGGGTATGCTTGTCACCATGGATCTTTGTGATCCTAAAATCGAGCAAGGCAATATGGACATTTGGGTCCTTGTTGATACGATTCCGATTCTTCCCCTATGTGAGCTTCTCCAACATAGTTATTAAGTAATTTATATTGTTTATTTCAAAATAGTTGACAGCTTATTTCCATTGACATCTTATTTTCATTCTTCAAAGAATGTGCGGAAGATGGTAGACAAAACCCACTACACCGATGGCTCCGGATTAACTTATCAGGAGAAAAATCATCTGATCACATTTTGTACTGATCTTGAGAATTACAATATCTACAATCGAACTCCTCAACATTACGGCCAATACATGCCACTACTGCACGTGTTGAACTACGATAACTACCATGGAGATGCCCTGGTAAGATTTTTTACTATTACGACATCCGTGCATCTTTTTCATACTTCTAAAACTAGTACATCATTGCTAACTACGAAGTTATTACTATGTTTTTCAACAGATAATCCCGAATGATTGTGTGCCTCATCTGATGTGTCAGCATGGTCGCCTTGATGTTTTAAACATATAACCGGGTCATCCTACAAATCTCAACTGTCCATACCGGATTTTTGAAAGAAATGGAGACATGACAATCAAAGAATGGAAAAAATGTATGGACAGTCATAAGGAGGTTCTTGGAAGCAAAAGGAAGCGAAGCGCAAGAATTGGAGACAGGATGATCTCCATTCTCCATAATGGAGAGTCAGGGTCTATATTGGTTTATGCTATTTTACCTTAAAGAGGGTATTTAGGTCCTACCTAATACTGATGATCATGTGCTAAGAACAATTAAGTAGGGTTGGTTCGATGACTATGAGGATGATGATCGTATGACTTGTAGTTAATAACGAGTAGAAGTTGTATGATTATGATTAGTAGGACTTGTTATTATATATGATGATGCATGATGAAAGCATGAAGAGTTATTATATATAAGCGGGTGAAATGAACATGGATATGATTAAAGTGAAGGAAACATGCATGTGGTGCATGTCGAAAGTAGTACAGTCCAAACTTGATCAAGTTAGGATTAGTATTACTTTCGACATGCACCACATGTTGCCTTCACTTCAATCTAAGCCATGTTTAGGCATAGCAGTAACGTTGGTAAACCAAGCACGAAGATATAAGAGAGGACACTTCTCTCTATTAGCTAGCTAATAACAACCTAAATTAACCCCCAAAACCCCTAAATCAGCCCCCTTAAAAAACAAAAACCTCAGCTACAGCCAGCTACTGACGCGTGGATGCCTTTTGGTCCTGGTCTATGTCACCACCCGGGATCAAAGGCCCCCCTACCTGGGCTGGCCGCAATAGCCACGTGGAGGCCCATCTGTCCCGGTTAGTGTAAGCACCGGGACTAAAGGCCAAGGGCATTAGTAACGACCTTTTAGTCCCGGTTCCTAAACCGGGACAGAAGGCCCTTACGAACCAGGACAAATGGCCCTTTTTCTACTAGTGATCGTCATCGAACGTTAAGCGTGCGGACCCTACGGGTTCGAGAACTATGTAGACATGACTGAGACATATCTCCGGTCAAATAACCAATGGAGGAACCTGGATGCTCATATTGGCTCCCACATATTCTAGGAATATCTTTATCGATCAAACCGCATCGCAACATACGTTGTTCCCTTTGTCATCGGTATGTTACTTGCCCGAGATTCGATCATCGGGATCATCATACCTAGTTCAATCTCGTTACCGGCAAGTCTCTTTACTCGTTCTGTAATGCTTCATCCCGCAACTAACTCATTAGTCACATTGCTTGCAAGGCTTATAATGATGAGCATTACCGAGAGGGCCTAGAGATACCTCTCTGATACACAGAGTGACAAATCCTAATCTCGATCTATGCCAACCCAACAAACATGTTCAAAGATACCTGTAGAGCATCTTTATAATCACCCAGATGTTGTGACGTTTGATAGCACACAAGGTGTTCCTTCGGTATTTGGGAGTTGCATAATCTCATCGTCTGAGGAACGTGTATAAGTCATGAAGAAAGCAGTAGCAATGAACTGTAACGATCATAATGCTAAGCTACCGGATGAGTCTTGTCCATCATATCATTCTCCTAATGATGTGATCCCGTTTATCAAATGACAACACATGTCTATGGTCAGGAAACATAACCATCTTTGATGAACGATCTAGTCAAGTAAAGGCATACTAGGGACACTCTGTTTTGTCTATGTATTCACACATGTACTAAGTTTCCGGTTAATACAATTCTAGCATGAATAATAAACATTTACCATTATATAAGGAAATAAATAATGACTTTATTATATCCTCTAGGGCATATTTCTTCACTCTCCCACTTGCACTAGAGTCAATAATCTAGTTCACATCGTCATGTGATTTAACACCAATAGTTCACATCTGTATGTGATTAACACCCAAAGGGTTTACTAGAGTCAATGATCTAGTTCACATCGCTATGTGATTAACACCCAAAGAGTACTAAGGTGTGATCATGTTTTGCTCATGAGAGAAGTTTAGTCAACGGGTCTATCACAATCAGAGCCGTATGCATTTTACAAATATTCTATGTCTACAATGTTCTGCATGGAGCTACTCTAGCTAATTGCTCCCACTTTCAATATGTATCCAGATTGAGACTTAGAGTCATATGGATCGGGGTAAAAGCTTGCATCGATGCAACTCTTTACGAAGAACTCTTTATCACCTCCATAACCAAGAAATACTTCCTTAGTCCTCACTAAGGATAATTGACCGTTGTCCAGTGATCTACTCTTAGATCACTATTGTACCCTCTTGCCAAAATCATGGCAAGGTACACAAATGGTACACAACACAACATACTTTATAGAACATATGACTGTGGCATAGGAAATGACTTTAATTTCATTCTCTTTCTATCTTCTGCCGTGGTCGGGCTTTGAGTCTTACTCAACTTTACACCTTGTAATACAGACAAGCACTCCTTCTTTGACTGATCCATTTTGAAATCTTTCAAAAAAAATTGTCAATGTATTTACTCATTGAAAAATCTTATCAAGCGTCTTGATCTATCTCTATAGATCTTGATGCCCAATATGTAAGAAGCTTCACCGAGGTATTTCATTGAAAAACTCTTATTCAAGTATCCCTTTATGCTCTCCAGAAATTCTATATAATTTCCAATCAACAATATGTCATCCACATATAATATTAGAAATGCTACAGAGCTCCCACTCACTTTCTTGTAAATACAGGCTTCATTGTAAGTCTATATAAAACTATATGCTTTGATCAACTCATCAAAGCGTATATTCCAACTCCGAGATGCTTGCACCAGTCCATAGATAGATTGTTAGAGCTTGCACACCTTGTTAGTAACTTTAGGATCGACAAAACCTTCTGGTTGCATCATATACAACTCTTCTTTCAAAATATCCATTAAGGAATGCAGTTTTGACATCCATTTGCCATATTTCATAAAATATGGCAACTACTAACTTGATTCAGACGGTTTTAAGCATCGCTACAGTTGAGAAATCTCATTTAATCAACACCTTGAACTTTGTTGAAAACCTTTTTCCAACAAGTCAAGCTTTGTATATAGTAACACTACTATCAACGTCGTCTTCCTCTTGAAGATCCATTTATTTAATATGGCTTGCCGATCATCGGGCAAGTCCGCCAAAGTCCACACTTTATTCTCATACATGGATCCCATCTCAGATTTCATGGCCTTAAGCCATTTTGCGGAATCTGGGCTCATCAACGCTTCCTCATAGTTCGTAGGTTCATCATGGTCTAGTAACATGACTTCCATAATAGGATTACCATACCACTCTGGTGAAGACCGTACTCTGGAAGACCTACGAGGTTCTGTAGCAACTTGATCTAAAGTTTCATAATCATCATTATTAGCTTCCTCACTAATTGGTGTAGGAATCACTGGAACTGATTTCTGCAATAAACTACTTTCCAATTCGGGAGAAGGTACAATTACCTCATCAAGTTCTACTTTCCTCCCACTCACTTATTCGAGAGAAACTCCTTCTCTAGAAAGGATCCATTCTTAGCAACAAATATCTTGCCTTCGGATATGTGATAGAAGGTGTACCCAACAGTTTCCTTTGGGTATCCTATGAACACGCACTTCTCCAATTTGGGTTCGATCCTTTCAGGTTGAAACTTTTTCACATAAGCATTGCAGCCCCAAACTTTAAGAAACGACAACTTTAGTCTCTTGCCAAACCACATTTCATAAGGCGTCATCTCAATGGATTTTGATGGGTATCCTAATGCATAACCCCAAAACGATAGTGGTAAATCGGTAAGAGACATCATAGATCGCACCATATCCAATAAAGTGCGGTTACGATGTTCGGACACACCATTAGCTGTGGTGTTTCAGGTGGCGTGAGCTGTGAAACTATTCCACATTGTTTTAAATGAAGGCCAAACTCGTAACTCAAATATTCTCCTCCATGATCAAATCGTAGAAACTTTATTTTTTTGTTACGATGATTCTCCACTTCACTCTGAAATTCTTTGAACTTTTCAAATGTTTCAGACTTGTGTTTCATTAAGTAGATATACCCATATCTGCTCAAATCATCTGAAGGTCAGAAAATAACGATACCCGCCACGGGCATCAACACTCATCGGACCGCATACATCAGTATGTGTTATTTCCAATAAGTCACTAGCTCGTTCCATTGTTCCGGAGAACGGAGTTTTAGTCATCTTGCCCATAAGGCACAGTTTGCAAGCATCAAATGATTCATAATCAAGTGATTCCAAAAGTCCATCAGCATGGAGTTTCTTTAGGAGCTTTACACCGATATGACCCAAACGGTAGTGGCACAAATAAGTTGCACTATCATTATCAACTTTGCATCTTTTGGCATCAATACGATGAATATGTGTATTACCACGAACGAGATTCAATAAACCATCAACATTGGGTGTATGACCATAGAAGGTTTTATTCATGTAAAATAGAATAACAATTATTGTCTGTCTTTAAATGAATAACCGTATTGCAATTAACATGATCTAATCATATTCATGCTCAACGCAAACATCAAATAACATTTATTTAGGTTCAACACTAATCCCGAAAGTATAGGGAGTGCTCGATGATGATCTTATTAATCTTGGAACCACTTCCAACACACATCGTCACTTCATCCTCAACTAGTCTCTATTTATTGTGCAACTCCTGTTTCGAGTTACTAATCTTAGCAACCAAACAAGTATCAAATACCCAGGGATTAATATGAGCACTAGTAAGGTACACATCAATAATATGTATATCAAATATACCTTTGTTCACTTTGCCATCCTTCTTATCCGCCAAATATTTGGGGCAATTCCACTTCCAGTGACCATTTCCTTTGAAGTAGAAGCACGCAGTTTTAGGCTTAGGTCTAGCTTTGGGCTTCTTCACGGGACTGACAACTTGCTTGCCATTCTTATTGAAGTTCCCTTTCTTCCCTTTGCCCTTTCTTGAAACGAGTGGCCTTGTTTAATCATCAACACTTGATGCTTTTTCTTGATTTCAACCTTCAATGATCTCAACATCACGAAGAGCTCAGGAATCGTTTTCATCATCCCTTGCATACTATATTTCATCACGAAGTTCCAGTAACTTGGTGATGGTGACTAGAGAACTTTGTCAATCACTATCTTATCTGGAAGATTAACTCCCACTTGATTCAAGCGATTGTAGTACCCCAGACATTCTGAGCACATGCTCACTAACTGAGCAATTCTCCTCCATATTTTAGGCGAAGTACTTGTCAGAGGTCTCATACCTCTTGACACGGGTATGAGTCTGAAATACCAATTTCAGCTCTTGGAACATCTCATATGCTCCGTGGCATTCAAAATGTTTTGAAGTCCTGGTTCTAAGACGTAAAGCATGGTGCACAAAACTATCAAGTAGTCATCATATTGAGCTAGCCAAACATTCATAACGTCTGCATCTGCCCCTGCAATAGGTCTGTCACCTAGCGGTGCATCAAGGACATAATTCTTCTGTGCAGCAATGAGGATAAACCTCAGATCACGGACCCAGTCCGCATTATTGCTACTATCATCTTTCAACTTAGTTTTCTCTAGGAACATATAAAAACATAGGGAAGCTACAACGCGAGCTATTGATCTACAACATAATTTGCAAAATACTATCAGGACTAAGTTCATGATAAATTAAAGTTCAATTAATCATATTACTTAAGAAATCCCACTTAGATAGACATCCCTCTAGTCATCTAAATGATCACGTGATCCAAATCAACTAAACCATGTCCGATCATCACGTGAGATGGAGTAGTTTTCAATGGTGAACATCACTATGTTGATCATATCTACTATATGATTCATGTTTGACCTTTTGGTCTTAGTGTTCCGAGGCCATATCTGTATATGCTAGGCTCGTTAAGTTTAACCCGAGTATTCTGCGTTTGCAAAACTGGTTTGCACCCATTGTATGTGAATGTAGAGCCTATCACACCCGATCATCACGTAGTGTCTCAACACGACGAACTATAACAACAGTGCATACTCAGGGAGAACACTTATACCTTGAAATTTAGTAAGGGATCATCTTATAATGCTACCACCGTACTAAGCAAAATAAGATGCATAAAGGATAAACATCACATGCAATCGAATATGTGACATGATATGGCCATCATATTGTGCTCATGATCTCCATGACTGAAGCATCGTCATGATCACCATCGTCACCGACGCGACACCTTAATCTCCATCGTAGCATCATTATCGTCTCACCAACTATTGTTACTACGACTATCGCTACCGCTTAGTGATAAAGTAAAACAATTACATGGCGATTGCATTGCATACAATAAAGCGAGCACCATATAGCTCCTGCCAGTTGCCGATAACTTTGTTACAAAACATGATCATCTCATACAACAATTTATATCACATCATGCCTTGACCATATCATATCACAGCAAGCCCTGCAAAAACAAGTTAGACGTCCTCCACTTTGTTGTTGCAAGTTTTACGTGGCTGCTACGGGCTTCTAGTAAGAACCGTTCTTACCTATGCATCAAAACCACAATGATTTTTCGTCAAGTGTGTTGTTTTAACCTTCAACAAGGAATGGGCGTAGTCAAACTCGATTCAACTAAAGTTGGAGAAACAGACACCCACTAGCCACTTGGGTGCGAAGCACGTCGGTAGAACCAGTCTCGCGTAAGTGTACGTGTAATGTTGGTCTGAGCCGCTTCATCCAACAATCCCGCCGAATCAAAGTATGACATGCTGGTAAGCAGTATGACTATTATCACCCACAACTCTTTGTGTTCTACTCGTGCATATAACATTTATGCATAGACCTGGCTCGGATGCCACTGTTGGGGAACGTGGTAATTCTAAAAAAAATCCTACGATCCCGCAAGATCTATCTAGGTGATGCATATCAACGAGAGGGGAGAGTGTGTCCATGTACCCTCGTAGACCGAAAGCGGAAGCATTTCAATAAAGTGGTTGATGTAGTCAAACGTCTTTGCGATCCAACCGATCCAAGTACCGAACGTACGACACCTCCACGTTCAGCAAACGTTCAGCTCGATGACGTCCCTCGTACTCTTGATCCAGTTGACGTCGAGGGAGAGTTTCATCAGCACGATGACGTGGCTACGGTGATGATGAAGTTACCGGCGCAGGGCTTCGCCTAAGCACTACGATGATATGACCGAGGTGTGTAACTGTGGAGGGGGGCACCGCACACGGCTAAGACAAATCTTGGAGTGCCTTTGGGGTGCCCCTGCCCATGTATATAAAGGAGGGAGGAAGAGGAGGCCGACCTAGAGGGGGCGCGCAAAAGGGGGGGAGTCCTACTTGGACTCCCGGTCCAAGTAGGATTCGCCCCCCCCCCTTCCTGTTCCAACTAGGAGAAGGAAGGGAAGGAGGAAGAGGGGAGAAGGAAGGAGGGGGCGCCGCCCCCTCCTAGTCCAATTCGAACCAGCCCATGGGTGGGCACCCCTTGAGTCCCTTCTCTCCTTTCCCGTATGGCCCATTAAGGCCCACTACTTGCCCCGATGAATTCCTATAACTCCCGGTACTCCGAAAGATACCCGAATCACTCGGAACCTTTCCGATGTCCGAATATAGCCTTCCAATATATTGATCTTTACGTCTCGACCATTTCGAGACTCCTCGTCGCGTCCATGATCTCATCCTGTACTCCGAACAAACTTCGGTCATCAAAACACATAACTCATAATACAAATCGCCATCGAACGTTAAGCGTGCGGACCCTATGGGTTCGAGAACTATGTAGACATGACCGAGACATATCTCCGGTCAATAATCAATAGCGGAACTTGGATGCTCATATTGGCTCCCACATATTCTACGAAGATCTTTATCGGTCAAACCACATCACAACAACATTATTCCCTTTGTCATCGGTATTTTACTTGCCCGAGATTCGATCGTCGGTATCATCATACCTAGTTCAATCTCGTTACCGGCAAGACTCTTTACTCGTTCCATAATGCTTCATCCCGCAACTAACTCATTAGTCACATTGCTTGCAAGGCTTACAGTGATGAGCATTACCGAGAGGGCCCAGAGATACCTCTCCGATACACGGAGTGACAAATCCTAATCTTGATCTATGCCAACCCAACAAACACCTTCGGAGACACCTGTAGAGCATCTTTATAATCACCCAGTTACGTTGTGACGTTTGATAGCACACAAGGTGTTCCTCTAGTATTCGAGAGTTGCATAATCTCATAGTCTGAGGAACGTGTATAAGTCATGAAGATAGCAGTAGCAATGGAACTGTAACGATCATAATGCCAAGCTAACAGATGGGTCTTGTCCATCACATCATTCTCCTGATGATGTGATCCCGTTTATCAAATGACAACACATGTCTATGGTCAGGAAACATAACCATTGATACGTCTCCAACGTATCTATAATTTTTGATTGTTACATGCTATTGTATTACCCGTTTTGGATGTTTATGGGCTTTACTCTACACTTTTATATCATTTTTGGGACTAACCTACTAACCAGAGGCCCAACCCGAATTGCTGTTTTTTTGGCCTATTTCAGTGTTTCGAAGGAAAGGAATATCAAACGGAGTCCAAACGGAATGAAATCTTCGGGAGCGATCTTTTTGGAACAAACGCAATCCTGGAGACTTGGAATGGACGTCAAGAAGTAACCGAGGCGGCCACGAGGGTGCCCGGCGCGCGCCCCACCCTCATGGGCCCCTCGTGGCTCCCCTCACCTACCTCCTTCGCCTATATATATCCACGTACCCCAAAAACATCCACGAGCACCACGAAAAACTATTTCCACCGCTGCAACCTTCTGTATCCGTGAGATCCCATCTTGGAGCCTTCGATGGTGCTCCGCCGGAGGGAGAATCGACCATGGAGGGCCTCTACATCATCTCCAAGGCCTCTCCGATGAGTTGTGAGTAGTTTACCATAGACCTTCGGGTCCATAGTTATTAGCTAGATGGCTTATTCTCTCTCTTTGAATCTCAATACAAAGTTCTCCTCGATCTTCTTGGAGATCTATTCGATGTAACTCTTTTTGCGGTGTGTTTGTCGAGATCCGATAAATTGTGGGTTTATGACCAAGTTTATTTATGAGAAATATTTGAATCTCCTCTGAATTCTTTTATGTGTGATTGGTTATCTTTGCAAGTCTCTTCGAATTATCAGTTTGGTTTGGCCTACTAGATTGATCTTTCTTGCAATGGGAGAAGTGCTTAGCTTTGGGTTCAATCTTGTGGTGTCCTTTCCCAGTGACAACAGGGGCAGCAAGGCACGTATTGTATTATTGCCATCGAGGATAAAAAGATGGGGTTTATATCATATTGCATGAGTTTATCCCTCTACATCATGTCATCTTTCTTAATGCGTTACTTTGTTCTTCATGAACTTAATACTCTAGATGCAGGCAGGAGTCGGTCGATGTGTGTAGTAATAGTAGTAGATGCAGGCAAGAGTCGGTATACTTGTCACGGACATGATGCCTATATACATGATCATGCCTAGGTAATCTCATAACTATGCGCTTTTCTATCAATTGCTCGACAGTAATTTGTTCACCCACCGTAATACTTATGCTATCTTGAGAGAAGCCACTAGTGAAACCTATGGCCCCCGGGTCTATCTTTTATCATATAAGTTTCCCATCTACTTTTATTTGCATCTTTTACTTTCCAATCTATATCATAAAAATACCAAAAATATTTATCTTATCTTATTATCTCTATTAGATCTCACTTTCGCAAGTTACCGTGAAGGGATTGACAACTCCTTTATCGCGTTGGTTGCGAGGTTCTTGTTTGTTTGTGTAGGTGCGTGGGACTTTTGAGGAGCCTCCTACTGGATTAATACCTTGGTTCTCAAAAACTGAGGGAAATACTTACGCTACTTTGCTGATCACCCTTTCCTCTTCAAGGGAAAACCAATGCAATGCTCGAGAGGTAGCAACCATCTTTGATTAACGAGCTAGTCAAGTAGAGGCATACTAGGGATACTCTGTTTTGTCTATGTATTCACACATGTATTAAGTTTCCGGTTAATACAATTCTAGCATAAATAATAAACATTTACCATGATATAAGGAAATAAATAATAACTTTATTATTGCCTCTAGGGCATATTTCCTTCAGCCCCCACCTGGACGGCCTGACCTCGTCCTCGTTGGCAAGGCCCTTCTTGTACAGATCGAGTCATCGACGCTCCTTAGCAATGAGCTCCTGATACATTCGGCATAGCTCGGCCACATACCTTTCATCGGTGTGTGTCGCTTCAAGCCGCTCGAAGGCCTCCCGGTTCTCCCGTAGCTTGCAGGAGAGACCACTCAAGGGTCGATGTCGATGAACGTTGGGACCTTGCGGCTGCCAATGGGGAATTTAATCTTCTTTCAGCTATCGTAGAGGGCCATGTCCTTCTTGTCGTACGCCCTCGCCGCCAGCTTAGCTTACTAGAAGGACCCCATCTAGTAATGGACATGGGTGTCCGTGTCCTTTATTTCGAACATCCCATGGCCCCTGCGGCACGCCGTGGTACTTCTTCTTCTTCAGTGATGACATGTCTGCAAAGGAGTAGGAGGTAGGGTGCCGTCGCGACCTCGGCCTTGAGTTGGTTGCACGTTGTTGGGTGGATATGTTCTTCAAATCATGGCGACAACCTCCATAGGATATGTCCAGTGATTTTGGGGTGGCGGCGGCCGATTGGAAGCGTGGGAAGAGGTGTGGGGTTGCTATGGTGCGCGTCGCAGAGCCGAGGAGTGATTTGGAGTAGATTTGTGCGTCGCAGTGCAGGCAAGAGAGAGGGGCAGCTCTGGCGATGGGAGATTTTTTTCCCAGAGAAGAGGCGCTGCTCAAGTAAATATAAGGGCTGGCCGCGGCGACGAGTAAAATGTTTACTTTACTAAAGCAGATAAGGGGTTGGCTAGGTGCGGTTTTACCCCTCAAAATCAAAATTTTACTTCTCTAGAGCCTTTTAAGGATCGGCTAGAGATCTCTTAGAGCATCTCCAGCCGCGGCCCCAATAGGCCCCCACGCGAATATTTAGCGCCGCCGACTGAAAATCGGCCCAGTCGCGCCCCTAGGACCTCATATAGCGCCGGTTTGGGCCAAATTAACAGCCGGCGATTCCGAGCCGAACCCAAGTGCCCGAGTGTCGCCTGGGAGAGCGAGCAGAAGCGAAAAGGGGCGTGGGGCCATTGTGTCGGTGAGATAAGGCCCTTTTCCTACCGTTTCCTCCCGCTTCCCCCCTCGGCTTCCCTCTCATTCTCCATTCCTCCCGCCAATCTCCGCCTCCTCCCTTCCAAGTCGGCCGCCATGCCACTGAAGAAGTACGTGTTCCCCCGCGCCGCGACGGATACCACAGCCACAGCCGCCGCCGCCGCCCAGCCGAAGTAGAGGAAGCAGAGAGGGCCGTCGTCCAAGCCCTCGGGCATGACCAACGCCGACTTGAAGACGGAAGTGCAGCGCCGGGAGGTCGTCACCGCCGATAGGCGCAACATGGTCAAGAAGGTCGGGGAGACGGCGGCACTCGCGGCGGCGGAGCAGGTGAAGCGCTCGGCCAAACAAGCTGAGGCGGCTCACGCGGGGATGATGAATACACCCGGTGGCCATGGCCCACACACGACCTGGAGCCAGCAAAGCATCGGATCTCCGGCCGGCTTCTCATCGTTGCCACAACCATGGAGTTGCATGCCGTCGCCGGGCTATGCCGATGGCGACGTGCACGGCGGGTTCAACCCCAAGGTCACCTTCCCCCATGGTCGCCCGGTCCAGTGCACGCCCTCGCCCGCGTTTGCCGGCGTGCAGTACCTTCCATACACGTACTCGCTGTCGGACTACACAGCCTCCCCGACGCCAGATCTCCGCCGCGGCCAACTGCTCTACTCACAGGCCTCCTCGTCGCATCTTGGCGACGCCGACGCGATGGAGGCTGACATTGAAGACATCATCGCAGCCGGCTCGGCTGCCGCCACCGCTTCCCCCAGGTTCACTACCCAAGACGACTTGATTGATCTCGGTGACATGGATGAGCTTGACTACGGCGAGGAAGAGCCGGAGGAGGAGTCGGCGCCTGCTCCGACAAGGAAAGGCAAGAAGAAGAAGAAACGAGCGGCCAAGACCGGCGAGCCGCTCATCAAGTGGGCATCCAAGGAAGACGAGTGCCTCGCCGAAGCGTGGAAAGTCGTCTGCCTCGACCCGATCACGGGCACGAACCAGAACATCGACATGTATTGGGACCGCATCAAGGCCGAGTTTGACGAGCGCAAGCTCGTCGACCCCTACTTCAAAGGCGTCTACATGCAGCTGGGGTCGAAGGCGATGGCGAACCATTGGGGGCTCATCCAAACGGCGTGCAACAAATGGCATGGGATCGTCCAGGAGGTCGCGGCTCGCCCGGAGAGCGGCGCCAGCGTTGAGGATCAGGTACAACACGCCGTCCTCTCTCTATTCCTTTCGCCGTGTGCGCGCCCATGTGCGCTCCCGCGCTAACTGATGTTCGTTCCCTGCGCACGCCGACGCCGACGCCGACGCCGGAGGCCGACCCCGACGTTTGATGCATTCCTTGCGTGTCCTTTCTTTTTATGCGCCGAACTTTTCATTTGATCACCGAACTGTGGCAAGGTGATGATCGCCAAACTCTTGCGCCGATCGCCGGATTTATGGCGCTTTTTTGGAGCGGGAACGGATCAAGTTTGAATATGGGGGCATGGCTGGGGCCTTGGGGGTAGCACCTAGGGGCGTGGCTGCGGCCTTGATCGCCCCTAGGGCCTAAAAACCGTCGGTGAACGCCCGAAAATGTGCCGGCCTATGCGCTGGGGGGGCGAATGAGTGGAGATGCTGTTAGATAGTAGGAAAAGAATCTAGCGCGAAAGGAAAAAATGTCAATTTCCTCAATGATATACATAAGTTTTTTTTCTTTTGCTGGAAGGATATACATAAGTATTAACCCCTAAAGAACCACTTGTTGGCTATGGTGGTTTTACCTTATATATAAAGCAGGGTGAAAGCCTTTTTCGGCAAATTGAAGACAAAACTTTAGGATGATCTATTTCCAGCAAGACGTGCTGAAATCAAGTATAAGAGGGCTACTTGCATGTTGCATACATACCTATATCAGCAACACTACTAAGTAATAGCAAAAAATTGTGCAAAGAAAGAAAACAAGCATGTGTGGCCAAACAAACAATACTTGTAGGCATGTCGGCCCTTACAAGTGGCCCTGTCCTATTGAGACCAATTTCAGACAGACTAAATCGGCAAATTTGGATCTCTCTCAAATATTACCAAAGCAGCGACAATAATATGGATGTGGGGGAGTACAAAAGTAGTGGTTTACAATAGAAACCACTAACATTTTGTTTTTTTTTGTAATTAGTAGTCAAAACATAAAACCTAGATTGTAAGATCGATCACCGGAAGCCGCGCGTATAACCCCAAAGTTAGGGTTTCGCTCTTCCTTCCGTCTTCGGTGGTTAGGGTACTCATCGAGTCCATGGATGCACCTCCCCTTTGCCTGCCGCTTAGGTGGATGGTGGTGGGGCAGAGGATTTTGGTGCCTCGGCTCCAGCTAGTAGTTTATGTTATGGTTTTTTTCTTGCATGAGTGGCATTATTTTAGAACCATGGTTAAGGCTTACACCATCGTGGTTACAATCTCATTCTGCATTACCAGCCTCGCGGCCTCGGGTACATCAGCTATAATTTTGAAGTCTCCGACCTTCCTTGCAATGGCAACTAACTCATGGGCCAACTTGTTTTTCTTACGGCTGACAATGCTGATCTCCACGCTGGTAAACAAGGAGAGCTGCCTCCGCACATCCGACAGAACCGCTCGGCAGGCATTCCTACACTCTCGTACAGTTTGGAGTTCCTGTCCGATCTCCGTGCAGTCTGTCTCCAGAATTATGTGTCCTATGAATAGGCCAGCAAATTCAGTAAGCCCCAACACAGCTATCGCGCCCTCCGCCTCCTCGACAGAGTTGGAGTGGTCAAGTCGCCGGCCAATGGACATGAGAACATGTCCCATGTGGTCCCTGGCCACTGCACCTCCCCATGGCTCGCCATGGTCCGCCAGGAAAGCAGCATCTACATTCAGTTTAGCTTTGTCTGTCGGGGGATGATCCCAAATAATAGGAGAAGGTTGTGTTGGCACGCAGGGGCTCGTCGGGTAGACTGACAACTTGTTTTTTGCCGAGGCCAGTTCCTGTTCGCTGTCCGCAGCTAGCAGGTCCTCATGCAAACGTAGAAGGAACTGTACTGAGCCTGATACAGTGTCCTTTCCATCACCATGGACACTGTTATTTCTCAGGTTCCACGCTTGCCACAGTAATTGTCAGTTAACAGTTGCAGAACTTTTTTCAGTTTCGTCAGTCATAGTTGTGGTTTCTCTGTCAGATTTTCGACAAAGTGTTGTTTCTTCTTTCAGTTAGCAAATAAGCTGAGCTGCGACTCGGCCGTAGTTTGTTAGGATTCTCCGCGGCTCTGACCCGATCGTGGGATGGCACGAAGTAGACGATCATGGCCGCATCGCGGGCGACGCGTGGGGACCGCTGGGATGGCAGCGCTCACGACCCGGACGTGCCCTTGATTTTCGTTTTCAGTTAGGAGCTTTGTAATCGCTGAATAAGAAGAGGAACAGAGCAGAAAAGCTGCAAGGGTTACGCAGCACAAAACATCTTCGTCTTCCTCTCTCTCTCTGGTGAGCTCGAGCGTTTTGGGTCTAACAAGTGGTATCAGAGCCGCATTGCTAGGGTCCTGTGATGGCAGGTGATGATGGCAAGAAGAAGGCGGGGGACGCCGACGACGACGGCAGCAAAGGCTCGCCTAAGTGCGTAGCCCGCCAAGGGCGCGAGCTGGCGGTGGGAGGCAGTTCGCTCCTGTCGTGTCGGGTCACGCCAACGTGCCACCATTGACCCGCACCAACTACGCTGAGTGGAGCCTCCTGATGGAAGTCGGGATGCAAGCGAGAGGGATGTGGCACGCGATCCTGGGCGCAGAGGATCTCAAAGATGAGTTCGGGTACCGCAATGATAAGGGCGCGATGGAGTTCATCCTCCGATCGGTGCCCCCGAGATACTGCCCATGCTGCGCAAGCACCAGACCTCCTGGGAGCTGTGGGAGCCGATCCGTGCCATGCGCGCGGGCTCTGCGTGTGTCTGAGACGCGAAGGCCCAGACACTGCGGGGGGAGTTCGATCAGCTGCGCCACAAACCTGGTGAGTCCATTGACGATCTGGCCATGCGCCGCACAGGACTGTGCGCGCGCCTCGGCGAGCTCGGGGACGCGATCAGTGACAAGCGCGTGATCCAAAAGTAGTTGCGTATCGTGCCCAAGCGGTACTCGTAGCTCGCGGTCTCCATCGACAATCTGGTCGACCTGGACACGACATCGATCGAGGAGATCATCGGTCGTTTCAAGGCGGCCGAGGAGCGGTACGAGCTGGACGCCGAGGAGGAGGGCGGCAGCAAGCTCCTGTTCACTCTGGAGGAGTGGAACACGCGGATGGGGTGCGGCGATCAAGGCGGGTTCTCCAGCGGGGGGCCAACAGCGGCAAGAAAGGGCGCGGAAAGGGCCACGACAACCGCGGGAAGGGTACCGCCCGCTCTGGCGGCCGCAAGGCTGGACCCAAGCGCTCCGGCAACTGCCGCTACTGCGGAATTAGCGGCCACTAGGCTCGCGAGTGCCGCAGGAAGATGAAGGAAGAAGGGGGCGGCGAGGCTCACCTTGCGGCCGCAGAGGACGAGGATCCGACGCTCCTCATGGCGCAGGTAACGCCACTGGACGCGGGAGTGGATCAGCTCGTGCATCTCCATGAGGAGGGCGCTGAGGTCAGCCTTGGAGCTGCCGGCGACACCAAGGAGCAACTTTGGCATCTGGACACTGGCACCTCAAACCACATGACGGGCAACTCCACCGTCTTCTCGGAGCTGGATCGCCACGTCGCCAGAACGGTGCGGTTCGGTGATGGCTCGGTGGTCGAAATCGAGGGGCGCGGAACGGTGGTTTTCGTCGCTCACGGAGGGCGTCACCGCGTGCTCTCAAAGGTATACTACATACCCCGCATGCGTACTTCGATCATCTCCGTCGGGCAGCTGGACGAGGCGGGCTGCACCGCTCTGGTGCGGAGCGGCATGATGGTGGTGCGCGACCGTCAAGAGAACGTCATCGCCAAGGTGGCCAGATCGAGGAATCGTCTCTACACCATCGATCTGGAGATCAAGCGGCCCGTGTGCCTGACGGCCATGGCCGGTGAGGACGAGTGGCGCTGGCACGCGTGCTACGGCCACCTGAACTTCGATGCGCTCCGAAAGCTGGCTCAGGACGGCATGGTGCACGGCATGCCCCTGGTCGAGCATGCCGACCAGGTCTGCGATAGCTGTCTTGTCGGCAACCAGCGCCGTACCCCGTTCCCCACAGAGGCGAACTACCGAGCCGGCGATCGCCTGGACTTGGTCCACGGTGACCTGTGCGGCCCGATCTCGCCGCTGACGCACGGTGAAAAAAGGTACTTCTTGTTGCTCGTGGATGACAAGTCACGCTACATGTGGATCGTGCTCCTGAGCAGGAAGGACGAGGCACCTGCGGCGATCAAGCGCCGGCAGGCCGGGGTCGAGGTGGAGACCTCTGTCAAGCTGCGCGCGCTCCGAACAGACAGGGGCGGCGAGTTCACCTCAACAGAATTCGGGGAGTACTGCGCTGACCGTGGCGTACGTCGGCAGCTTACTGCCCCGTACTCGTCGCAGCAAAACAGCGTTGTAGAGCGCCGGAACCAGACAGTCGTCGGGACAGCTCGCTGTCTCCTAAAGGCGAAGGGAGTGCCGAACGAGTTATGGGGGGAGGCGGTGACCACCTCCGTTCACCTACTGAACTGCGCACCCACAAAGGCGGTGCGCGGCATGACGCCGTATGAAGCCTGGCACGGCGACAAACCGGCAGTGAGCTACTTCCGCACGTTCGGGTGCGTCGCACACGCCAAGGTGACACGGCCGGGCCTCAAGAAGCTGGACGACCGCAGCCTGCGCACTGTGTTCATCGGGTATGAGCACGGACAGTCCAAGGCGTGGCGAGTCTACGACCCTGTGAGCAAACGAGTGCACATCACTCGCGACGCCGTCTTCGATGAGTCAGCCTGTTGGGACTGGCAGACAGCTACTCCGGGGGAGGGCACTTTCATCATCGAGTTTGCACCCGCGGTGGCCATGCCGCAGCAGCCGGAGCAAGCAAGGGGAACAACTGCGACCGCGGCAAGTCCAGACACGCCGGGGCACGCCCACACTCTGTCTGGGGGCGGGACGCCCGCGTCCGCGGTGCGCGCAGACACGCTAGTTCACGCCCATACTCCAGAATCTGTGGTGTACAAGGGAAAGGGCGTGGGGGACGGCTACATCTCACCTCCTCCTGGAGCCACACCGGACACCATTTTGGGCACCCGTGTGGTGCCACGTCGCTACCGCTCCTTTGACACCGTCCTCGAGCAGGCAGATCCTGTGACTCTGGATCCAGCCGAGCTCCTCCTTGTGGCTGGTGAGGAGCCAAATACATTCGAGGAGGCAGAGCCGCATGCAGCCTGGCGGGCGGCCATGCTGGATGAGCTCCAGTCCATCGATGAGAACAAGACGTGGACGCTCGCCACGCTCCCCGCCGGCAAGCAAGCCATTGGACTTAAATGGGTTTTCAAACTGAAGAAGAACTCCGCCGGCGAGGTCATCAAGCACAAGGCAAGCTTGTTGCGAAGTGATATGCGCAGTGGGCGGGCGTGGACTACGACGAGGTGTTCGCTCCGGTCGCGCAGCTCGAGTCCGTGCGGCTACTGCTTGCAATCACTGCACAGGCAGGCTGGGAGGTGCATCATATGGACGTAAAATCAGCCTTCCTCAATGGAGAGCTGCAGGAGGAGGTATACGTCGTGCAGCCACCTGGTTTTGAGTGCCCTGGCGAGGAAGACAAGGCGCTCCGTCTGTCCAAAGCATTGTACGGGCTCTGTCATGCGCCGCGCGCCTGGAACATCAAGCTGGACGACACGCTGGTGTCGCTCGGATTTCAGAAGAGTCCATCGGAGCACGCCGTGTACATGAGGTGCAGTGGCGATGAGCGGCTACTGCTTGGCGTCTACATGGACGATCTCATTGTCATCGGCTCAAGCAAGGAGGCCATTGCACAGTTCAAGCATCAGATGCAGTCCGTCTTCTCCATGAGCAACCTCGGGCTGCTGAGCTACTACCTCGGCATCGAAGTGCACCAAGGGACGACGCGATCACCCTCAAGCAGGCAAGCTATGCGGCCAAGATCGTGGACAAGGCCGGACTGACGGACTGCACTCCAGTTCAGAACCCAATGGAGCCACGGATGAAATTGAGCAAGGAGAGCTCGAATCCACCAGTGGACAGGAAACTCTACCACAGCATTGTGGGTAGCCTTCGCTATCTGGTGCACTCGCGACCGGGCATGTCCTATGCGGTCGGTTTCATCAGCAGGTTCATGGAAGCGCCCACGACAGAACACTGGGCGGCGGTGAAACAGGTGCCGAGGTACGTAGCAGGCACCCTAAATTTTGGGTGCAGGTACCAAAAGGGAGAAGTGGAACCTCAGCTGGTTGGGTACAGTGACGTAGACTTTGCCGGAGATGTTGATGACAGAAAGAGCACATCCGGGACAGTGTTCACCTTCGGGGGGAGCGCGATCAGTTGGCACAATCCCAGAAGCAGAAGGTGGTCGCTCTTTCATCATGCGAGGCCGAGTACATGGCGGCAACTGCAGCCGCGTGCACTGGCGTCTGGCTCCGGCGAATGCTTGGAGATCTACTAGGTGATCCGAGAAAAGCAACTCCACTTCTCATTGACAACAAGTCGGCAATCCAACTCTGCAAAAACCCTGTCTTCCATGACAGGACCAAGCACATCGAGACGCGGTTTCATTTTATCTGCGAGTGCGTTCAAGATGGGAGGATCGCCGTCGACCACATCCACACCGGTGAGCAGCTGGCGGACATCATGACCAAGGCACTGCCTCGAGTGAAGTTTCAGGAGCTGCGGGCGAAGCTGGGCATGATCAACATCAGCAACTGATTAAGGGGGGATTGTCAGTTAACAGTTGCAGAACTTTTTTCAGTTTCGTCAGTCATAGCTGTGGTTTCTCTGTCAGTTTTTCGACGGAGTGTTGTTTCTTCTTTCAGTTAGCAAATAAGCTGAGCTGCGACTCGGCCGTAGTTTGTTAGGATTCTCCGCGGCTCTGACCCGATCGTGGGATGGCATGAAGTAGACGGTCATGGCCGCATCGCGGGCGACGTGCGGGGAGCGCTGGGATGGCAGCGCTCACGACCCGAACATGCCCTTGATTTTTGTTTTCATTTACGAGCTTTGTAATCGCTGAATAACAAGAGGAACAGAGCAGAAAAGCTGCAAGGGTTACGCAGCACAAAACATCTTCGTATTCCTCTCTCTCTCTCTCTCTCTCTCTCTCTCTCTCTCTCTCTCTCTCTCTCTCTCTCTCTCTCTCTGGTGAGCTCGAGCGTTTTGGGTCTAACAGTATTAGCATGATTTTCCTTCTGACCTCCTCTGTATTCGCAAGCAGCAACATTTGCAGCCAGGCCGGTTCGGTATCTCTGAATTCAGCCTCTTTAGGCAACTCCCAGAATTCTCTCATTGCATTCCACAGGGCCTTACTTCTAGTGCAGGTGATCACCGCATGATATTCATCTTCCTTGTCCCTCCGCAGATTTCACATACATTATCATCACAATGGTTCTTTTGCAGGCATTATGCTTTGTAGCAAGCGATCTTGTAGCCACGCGCCACCCAAAGATCTTCACCTTGTCCGGTGTTTTTGCTTTCCAAATGGCATCCCACACGCTTCGGTCACCCAGGCTTCTGGAGAAGCTAGGTGTCATGGCCATGATGTTCCTTTTCAGCGAGTCCGCAAGTTTGTATGCACTCTTAACCGTGAAAATTCCTGATTTCTCATAGTGCCATGCCACGCAGTCCTCAATTTTAGATTTCGGGATTTTCAGCTTGCAAATATCCTCAGCATCAAAATTATGGAAATTTTGCCTCATTAGTTCAACATTCCATTCCTTCGTCTCTGAATCAATCAGTTGGCTAACCCACCTAAGTCTAGATCTTCTGACAAAGGAGGCAGTTTTCAAGCCAACATCCCTAGGGATCCATTGGTCTCGCGTGATCTGAATCTTTTTACCATCCCCAATCCGCCAAATGAGGCCCTTCTTCAAGAGCTCTAGACCGAACTCAATTCCCCTCCAGACCAGGGAGGCGTCCGAAGAGAAAATCGTATCTAGAAGATTGCCATTCGGGAAATATTTTGATTGGAGGATCCTGACACATAGGCTTTCTGGCTTTTGAATCAATCTCCAAGCTTGCCTAGCTAGGAGCGCCTGATTGAACAGATGCATATCATGAAATCCTATTCTGCCATTCCTCTTGGGTTTCTTCATGTTTTCCCATGACATCCAATGTACTTTCCTCTTCTCGTCTTTGTCTCCCCACCAGAAGTCCCTAATGATTTTTTCATATTTTTCGCAGAAGCTCAAGCTAAGTTTGAAAATGCCCATAACAAAGGTTGGGAGGGCTTGCGCCACTGATTTAACATGGACCTCCTTAGCTGCTTTTGACATGAATCTTTCATTCCATCCATTACATCTTTTACCGAATCTATCCATGATGGGTTGGAAGTTGCCGTTTTTCATTCTGCCCTCCGGCGTGGGGTGGCCCAGGTACTTGCTTTCAAAGGATGCCGCTTCCACTCCCAAATCCTCCTTGATGTCCTCTCTATCTCGGGCTAGGCTCGCTTCACAGAAGAGCAATGAACACTTATTCCGGCTTAGTAGTTGGCCCGTAGCTTGCTGGAATAAATTCAGCACGTCTCTCACTCTTAATGTCTGGTCCACCGAGGCCTTGAAAAAGAGGAGGCTATCATCGGCGAACAGCAGGTTAGAGACTCCCAGACTCCCACGAGCAATCTTGAGAGGTGTAATGCTCCCTGATCTCACTTCTCTGTTTAGGAGAGTAGAGAGACTGTCAGCCACAAACAGGAATAAATACGGGCTTAGGGGGTCACCTTGCCTAAGGCCTCTGGATGGGATAAAGGATTCTAGCATTTCTCCATCGCAACAAACTGAAAACCTGACTATTTTAACACATGTCATGAACCACTTAGTCCATTTCTCAGCAAAACCAAGTTTATGTAGCACACCTTCAAGGAAACACCAATCAACCCGATCATATGCCTTTGCCAGGTCAAGCTTGTACGCACAGTGTGTATCCCTCCTGTTCTTGCTATGGCTGATCTTGTGGAAGCACTCAAAAGCAATAATCGCATTGCCAGTTATCATTCTGCCTGGGACAAAGGCACTCTGCGATTCCGATATAATGTCATCCAAGAAGGGGCGCAGCCTGTTGACCAAGACCTTTGAGATGACATTGTAGATGACATTACAAAGGTTGATTGGGCGGTAATCTTTAATGCCTTGAGGTTCAGTTCCTTTTGGAATCAGGACAATGGTTGTCTAGTTTACTCCTTCAGGCATTATACCATCAGTGAAGAAATTAAGGACCCCTTGGATTACATCTTCTTTTAGTACAGCCCAGTTACGTTGAAAGAATCGAGTCGGGAACCCATCCGGGCCTGGCGCCTTCATCTTTCAAGTTGGTCTTATGGGATCTGATACTCCTCGAGTTTGTTCTTTAGGATGAAGTCAACAGAGCTCCGGCATAGATTACTACAGTCTCATTGGGGCGGCGTCGTTAGGATTTCTCGTCATGCATGAGCACCCGTGAGATTTGGTGTCAGTCACTTCGGATTAATTCAATAGTTCAATGACAATGACTGCGGCTCCGGGGCCCTAGTCCTTAGGGGCACGTGCGCGAAGACTTCCCGGGTGTCATCTACAAAGTCAAGCCGGCTTCGGTAAGGGAGAAACGACAACGACACGTTGGCAGCTCAAGCTGCTATCATAAAAATAATTGGGATATTTATCTTCATGCCCATGTTTGTTAGTTTCGCTCAATTTTACCCTCGTCCGCCTGAAATAGGCAAACAAATGTAAGAAATGCAAACCAAAACCTCGTAACTGGAGTTCATGCAAAATTAATGCCTTAATTACTAGGATTGTAGCCCACTAGGTAATTCCAAATCCTATTTTGTAGAATCTGCTATTTCATCGATCTAAAAATTACGGCACCCCACTAAATGTACTCCCTCCGTCTAGGTGTGTAAGTCATCTTACAAAAACCAAATAATCCCAAAACACTTAGGCGTGGTACATTAATTTTTACCTCGTTTCTTATTTTTTTGACATATCAACCAATGAGAGATGAGGGGTGTGTATGTTTTTAATGACTTGAAGCTACCAAACACGACATGCAGTGGTTAGTTCATTGCATGTAATGCTATTAATTAGCAAATAAATATTAAAGTCTCTCGGTTTCCCCTCCTCCTTGATCACGGTGCACAACCTAAGATGACTTACTCACCTAGACCAAGGGAGTATATTAAGATTAGCTTATTTTCCATCTAAAAAAATATTAGCTTATTTTAGCATAGACTTTGTGATTTGCGAATAATGTAATTTCCATATTAATTAGGAAGTTGTGAATGCTATGAAATATGGATGGAAAGTTTTACTGCATATCATGTATTTTTCTTTCAGTATTTCAGTGTTTTGACGTATTGATGTGCAAAATAAACTAAGCATTTATATATCAAGAGAAGCTTACGCATATAAATAGTGATTGACGTATCAATGACTGCGAGTTTTATGGGTTGATATTGTCCAGTTTCATGTATATACTACTGGAATCGCTGACTCCCCCCATTCCCTTAAACTAGGCAAATAGGTGTGTTTACCGGGTTCTTTTGGTTTGCCGAGTTCATATACGTTGGTACTCGGCACACTGTTGTGGCTATCGAGCTCCTGACGAAATATACTCGGCAAGCTCTGGGAACCCAGATGTGAGGCGTACTACATCGCAACACATGTTAATACTCCCTCCGTTCCAAAATATAGCGCGTCTTCGGTTTCCGTGCTTCAACTTTGACCATTAATTTAATCAACAAGACCGACTGCGGCGGGCGAAAAAATTATACCAATGAATTCGTATTCAAAAAAAGTTTTTAATTATATAATTTTTGATCCCGCCGCAATCGGTCTCGTGGGTTAAATTTATGGTCAAAGTTGAACCTCGAAAAGCGTGGGCGCGCTATATTTTGGAACGGAGGGAGTACGTGCATACTGATAGTTCTGTTCTTGCGTTGGTTTCCTTAATAAGGATATATTCACATTATATGTTCTTATTAAGGAACATAGGTAACTTGTATAGTTGAAGCTAGCTGGATACTATAAGTTCAGCGTGCAAACAAGATGATGTGTGTTGTTGCTCTCTGCGTGCTGAAAAGGTTTTGTGTATGCAAAATGTTCGACGAAATGGTGGAAAATTTGTGCACTGAATTGACTAAATTATTGTTGTTGGGGATTGATTCCATACAGATCGAAACTGTAAGATTTTACCATTAGCTCAGACTGGAGTTTTCAGGGAAGGCGCCCAAGGTGGGGCGATTCGTGGGGCCTCCGGCTGCAAAGGTGTGAGTTTTCTTCCTCCTGAATTCGATCAGTTCTTATATCCAATTTGCTTACTGCACTACGTTAGTGTCTGTGTTAATATGGGTCTAAGGAATCTATAATACCTAAATAGTTCATCCCCACTACCTTATTTCTCTTGACATGCAATCTATCCACATCACTAATCAACATGCAGCCATCCACCTCCCTCCACCTCAAACAGTCTACCCACGTCATCTACTATATGTAGATAGGAGCCCGCCTCATAATTCGCCACGTCACCAGAAATTGCTTCATCCGTTCGATTTACCATGTGTTGTCAGATTTGCAGCCAATGGGTTCGACCTTCCACACTCCATGCTTGGGTTGGCTTCAGCTTCCTCGCCTCCTCACCTCCTAAGAACGCTAGAACCAACGCCTTCCCGTCCACTTCCCCTCCTTTAATTACCAATCAGTTCGGCCTCCTCCTCTCCCATCTTCTTGGTTCGAGTAGTAAATCTGCCTCCGATGCGGGACGCTCCTCCCGTGCTCCGTAGTCCACATCAAATTGACCGCCGCTAGCACATGTAGCCGCGCTCAGACGCTGGGTGGCTGCTCTTCCGCCTTCCGCCGCTCTGCCGATTGGAGACGGCTGATGAGAAGGATAGGGCATGTGCCGGGTGTGCGGGAGAGAGAAGGCAGGGGGCGTGGCGGCGGCTCTGTCAATGGGAGAGGGGGGAGCGCCCTGCATCTAGCTGCAGCCTGCAGGTCAAAAGGCGATGGTCGCATCATATCGGGTGACAAAATCTCTCTGATCTGTATACACATGTTCATTCCAAATCTAATACTCCTTGAGTTGATCCCTCCCGCTCTCATGTCAAGCAGGATTGAGTATTGGAAATCACGCAGTTATACGTGCTTCTCCTTGGCTAAAGCTTCGATTTGGTAGTTATGTTTGGTTATGCAAGGGAATTGTTTTTTCTTGCCTGGTTGTTTGCTTGGAACACGTCATGTTATATTGGTTTAATTCTGGGCTGGTTCTTGCAGATGTGCAGAAAACGTAACTGATGATGATGTTCATGGACATTAGGTTCCGCCGGTGAGAACCTCACATGTAACCTCAAGACTCAGTTAATATTGTATTTATTTATCTCATGTTGTACCACACGACTTAAATGATTTCTTCTCTCTGCAGCAACTGCATACGCCTCATTGCTTCTTGTGAGTTGCAAGCTGGGCATGGTGAATTTTCATCTTTAGTTGCCAGACAGCAAAAACATGTTTGTCAAGCCCTTGAGCCAAGAACGAAAGCTATTTTCATGTCATACACTCATCTTTGATACATGGGATTAGGGATATGGATGGTAAGCTGGCGCTGATACAATATATAGGTGTCATGATCTAAACATGTAATCACTAGTAGAAAAAGGGGCAAATCTGAGAAACATTAATACCGGTTTGCATATGAGCAGGCACTAATGTGCCCATTAGTGTCGGTTCAAATGACTAGGCGGGAGGAGATTTTTAGTACCGGTTCGATGCGGATCTTTAGTACCGGTTCGTGCCAGGAACCGGTACTAAAGGTGCTGGCCGGGCACCAGCATCTTTAATACCGGTTCATGGCACGAACCGGTAGTAAAGAGGTTGTGGCAGGGCTATTTTTAGTCCCACCTCGCTCCTCTAGCAAGATTTTGACCACCTTAAATATGTTACTTCCTAAACTATCACAAGCATTTGGTTTTCATTAAACTCTATGTGTAGGATCTGTGGCTGCAATAGGAGTCTTCGCCGGTTCTTAAATCGGTGATAGATTCCTATTGACAAATTAGATTCTATACAAAAAGATTATTGATGATCAATGTATTTTTTATGTACTTCTCTGTAGCAGTAACTCGTTTTGGCTGAAAGGCGGTACTGACCAATGTATATTTCCTGCATTCAGATGCACAATTTAAATATGTTACTTCTCAAACTATCACAAGCATTTAGTCTTTATTAAACTCTATGTGTATAATTTGTGGACTCAATATGAGTCTTCACCGGTTTCTAAACCGTTAAGGACTTATATTGACAATTCAGATTGTACACAAAAAGATCATTGATAATCAATGTATTTTTTATATATATTTTTACATGTTAACGCCCTCACTCTCTCCACTCACTCGGTCTCCCCCTCAATCCCCCGCGACGTCATCATTTCCAACACGTTCTGACATCATTTGCCGTTTTTTAGTAACCGATTTGTTTAGATCAGAGCTATATGACCGTAAAATTGGAAATCACAGCAAACAAAAACTACTCAGAAATAAAGCAGAAAAGAAAAAACTATATAAAAAATATTCCCAAAGAGACTAAATACAGCAAAAAAAACTACTCAGAAATAAATAGAAGAAAAAAAGCAGAAAAGAAAAAACTATATAAAAAATTACTCAAAAATAAATAATGCAGAAAAGTAAAGAACTATATAAAGCAAAAATATTCACAAATAAACTAAATACAGCAAAAAAACTACTCAAAAATAAAT